>NC_083437.1:40005525-40305525 GCF_020745735.1 Hemiscyllium ocellatum | reverse complement strand
ATTCCATTTGCCTTCTTAATTACCAGTGTTTGTGCTTCATGCAGCAGAGATCCCTCTGTGTAACAGAGGAGAAGATTGGCCTGGATAAGCTGGAAGGGAGAAGGCCCTCAGCCTTGACTCATTGAAGTGGGGGGATAGTAATGACACAGGAAAGGCAGGAGGTCTCTGCTCCACTCCCTTTACTGTTACAGTGGACGGGAGTTCTCACTGGCCCATCTTCATGTCAGAGACGAAGCAGTGAATACCAACATCCTGATCTTTCTCTGTGCTTCTTCATTTCTCTGCTTTTATATTCAATGATGTTTTCCTGTGTTTTATGATCCATCTGGAGAGAAGTGACACTATACAACACTTTCTGCTGTAATTTGTAACAAAAGACAGTGACAATCAATAGATCGAATCAAATCCAAATCAATCTGAAGCAGAATCAGAGGCCGATGCATCCCCATCCCATTTGGGGCACAGGGAGTGGAGGCAGAGTTGGGAGTTGGAGGGAAAAAGGGGGCAATTGATTGGGAGCAGGAATCCCAGCAGAGTCTCGATGTCCCATCGCAGTTTTCCAGAGAGACACCCCTGCCTCCCAAGGCCATCTCTACAGGTGAGCTTCACAGGAGGACATCCCGACAGCCAAGGGATCTTGTCTGTGTGACTCTAACACACCGTTTCACATTGTTGTCAGCAATCACTCACTAACGGGTCTGACTGTCCACCGGGGAAATTCCCTGACACTGGTCCTGGGTTCTGTGGGGCACTGTGTAGTTGATCAGCTCTATCCTTGAGCTATATCTCCATCGGCACATGGGGCAGGTGTTTCTGGGAGGTGGAATTGGTCCTTGGCTTCCAGATCACTGGCATTCCTTTCTCCACTTCCTTCTCCGTGCTTCCTTGTGCTGCCATATATTCCCAGAGTTGTCTGTCTCCATACAGGAGCTTCCTCCAAGTCAGTTCCTATGGTACAAGGCTTTCCCATGTGTGAGCATCTATGTTGCATTTGTTGAGGGAAGCCTCCTTCGACCCACTGAATCAACAAGAAGCATTTTCCCGACACTCGGTGATATCCTGCCTCGTGCGGCTTGTGGTTTTCAGAGCAGACAGTCCATTTTCAATCAAGGAGTCTCAAGCGTGACCTCCACCCTCCAGGACAACAAGAAGTTGTATTTATGTAGCACCTTCTAATGTCATGTCCCAAGGTGCACTATCAAGCAAAGCGTGGTTCTGAGCCACAAAAGCAGATGTTAAATCAGGTGACTATTGCTCAGTGGAATAGGCTGGATTTAAGGATTATGTGGTGAAGCTTTGAAGGAGTTGGGAGGGTAATCGAGAGTTTGAGGTGCAGGCAACTGAAGAGATGGCCGACACTGTTGGAATGGTTAAAGTATAGGATGGGCAAGAGCCAGAAGAGCGAAGGGTCGATACCCCAGGAGGCTGTGGGGCTGGAGGAGACCACAAACTCAGCCTTGTTTGAGGTGTTGCTGCTGTTACAGCTGTTACAAACCTCTGTCAATGTTGGTGGAAAATGGATACTTATGATGCCTATGGAACTAAAACAAAACACAGATCATTACAATGAGCTGCTAACTCACTCCAGTACTTCCTGAATTCTCAATTTGTAAAGTGCAGCCAGCTTGAGGGATTTAATCAGTTCTTTGGGTTTCACAGTCTATGTCTCAACTTTCAAACAGCCTGACCTTGGCAATTCTCTATAACATCTTTGTCATTTAAAGCATGAGACATAATTGCCATTACACAATTTAAGTGAGGTCACGATGCAGTCTGCTGACTAGTTTTTGTAAACCTCAGTGTCCTTTCATTTGTCAGCCTGTCTGCACCTCTCCTGACTCTTACACAGGAGGTTTATACAGCCCAGAACCATGCAGCCACTGGTCTGATTTCCAACACAAACAGCGAGTATAAAACAGAGATTGATATAAAACATTTTGGAACATTTTCTACTGCCAAAATTGTGCCCAGGTCAGACTGGAGAAATCCTATTGACAATAGCAACAAACATTAAACAGACTTGCAACACCACAACCGATTGGGAAAGTGAATTTTTCTTCTCTCCCCCTCTGGGTGATATTCACCTTTGCGTGCTTTATGACGCATGTGTGTTTCATAAATAATTCACTCAACAAGCCCTCACCTCTTCAACTGCTCTTCATCTCGTCAGTGACAACCTTGATGCAGGCTTATTAATGTCAACCTGTATTCCCTTGCTTCCCTTAGCAGAAGGACTGATGAAAATGGTTATGGAGAGTTTCCAGGACACAGTCATTCTGTGTTCTTACAGAAGAGAAACCAAATTTATTAAATGAAAGATTTGTACGCATATAGCATGCTTCATTATCCCACAGTGTCCCCATAGTGTTTCCCAAGAAAGGAAGTGTTTTACTGAAGTGTTGTCACTTAATGTAGTGTAGCAAATGTATAGAATACAAATATGAGAAATGAAAATGCCTGTTGTACGTTGAAGATTAGTGGGAGACCTTCAAAGTGCTGCAGCCCGGTTGAGTTATATGTTACATATATGTGAAAAAACATGCAAGATCATACCATACCCCAACATCTGATACAAGGTCAGGATGAATAGGTTAGACCTGTACCTACTGGAGTCTAGATCATAGAATCTCTATAGTGTGGAAACAGGCCCTTCAGCCCAATAAGTCTGTACTGATCCTCTGAAGAGAAACCCAGCCAGACCAATTCCCCATCTCTATATTTACACCTAACCTACACATCCCTGAACTCTATGGGAAATTTGGCATGGCCACCGCACCGAACCTGCACACCTACGGACTGTGGGAGCACACAGACACGGGGAGAATGTGTCAACTCCACATAGATAGTCGCCCGAGGTTGGAATCGAACCCGGGTCCCTGGTGCAGTGATGCAGCTGTGCTAGCCACTGAGCCACCATGCCACTTCCAATACTCAATTGAAACAATAAAATCCTGAAGGTTGGTGGCGGGGCCCCTGTGGAGAGGATGTTTCCTCTTGTGGGAGAAGCTAGAACTAAGAGCCACTGTTTCAAAATAAAGGGAGCATCCATTTAAGACAACGGTAAGGAGAAGACTTTCCTCACAGATGGTGGTGAATCGTTTTTCAACTGTCTTCATGAAAACGGTGTGGAAACAGAGAGTCTTCATATGAACAATGAGGCCACTCGGCCCTTCGAGGCTGCTTTGCCATTCAATAAGAGGATGAATGGTCTGCTTTTAAACTCATTCCTACATATTACATTTTCCATTCCTACATTTCCCCAGTTTTTAATAATCAAATATTGAGTGTTGAATATACTATAAGGCAGAGGGAGACAGATTATTGATAAGCAAAGGGTGAAAGATTATTGATAGTCAATGGATTTATAGAGTAACTAGATTTGCCATAATTTTATTGAATGGTACAGCAGGCTTGATGGGCTGAAGGACCTGGTCTTGCACTTAATTCTTACATTTGTACGAATAAGTTCAAATTTGGATTATGAATGATACAGCACAGGAGGCCATTCAACTCCCTCCCCCGACCTGTGTTGGCTCCTTGTAACCATTAGTTCCATTCTGCTGCTGTTCCCCCACTGCCCTATAAAATGTTTCCATTTGAAATATTTATCCAATTTCCTTTTGAAACTTTATGATTGAAACTGCTGCCACTGCCCATTCAGGCAGCACGTTCCAGATCGCAACAGCTCATCGAGTGAAAGAATTTCTGTCTCATTTTCTCTGTAGATCCTTTCCGTAGTTAACCTCATCTACCTCATCTGTCTCCTCTGGTTACCAAACATTCTGCTACCGGAACCAGTTTCTATATATTTCACCAGTTAAGCCCCAACGTGATTTGGAACAACTCTGTTAAATTTCACCTTCACTGTCTTTTTCTTTATATAGTTGATCCTAGGACAAGACAAACAAAGACATGCACGAGAGTTCCTAGAAGCATGGCATTCCAACCAGAACTCTATCAACAAACACATCGAGTTAGACCCCATCTTGAGTTAGACCCCTGAGAAAAATAACAGGAAGTGACTTCACCACAGGAAATAACATCACCACAGGAAATGACATCACCAACCCAAAAAATCCAAATATATAAATAGAAAGCAGGAATTATCAGCAGCACTTTGCCTGAGGCCCACTGAAGATGTTACCTAGTATGGTGACGAAACGTCTGAAAATGAACCTCCCAGATCAGCGAGCAAACCTACATCCAGAACGTCAACCTGAACTTCAAATCTTCTCAAAACTCGCTAAGTTTATCCACAGGCTGTGAGCTGTGCAGTAAGGTCAGGATTCATTGCCTTCTGCTTACATTCACTTCAGAAGGCAATGGTGAGGAGTGCTGCCCTGTCAGAGGAGCTACAAGCCCAGTGCCATACTGAAGGAATGCTGCCATGTCAGAGGAGCTACAATCCCAGTGCCGAACTGAAGGAGTGCTGCTCTGTCAGAGGAGCTACAATCCCAGTGCTATACTGAGGGAGTGCTGCGCTGTCAGAGAAGCTACAGGCCCACTACTGTACTGAAGGAGTGCTGCCCTGTCAGAGGAGCTACAGGCCCACTACTGTACCGAAGGAGTACCAATGTCAATGGAGGAATGACAAAACATTTCTTAGTCAAGAGCATGGCTTGGTGAGAATCCTGCAGATTTCCTAGTTCCCGTTTCTCTGCTGTCCTTGTTCATCTGGGTTGTGGAGGTCGTGAATTTGGGAGGTTCTGTTGAAAGATGCTTGACTGATAGTTACAGTGCCCCTTGTAGATGGTGCACACTCTGCCCAAAGGTGGAGGGATTTATAGTTTATAGTCATGGTGTCAGGAAAACCAGGCCAGGAGCTCCAATCTCTCCATGTATCTGAATCTCTTCACCTCTGGTCAAGTTACCAATGGGAAGAGACTAACTGCTATATTATAAAGCTCCCTTAATGGTACAGAGAATAAAGACAAATACAGAATTAAACCCCATACTCCAGAGATTTTGGGTTTAATTTCTACTGTCTGTTGGGTAGGCTGAGCAGGAGCTGACCAAGGATTTTGGGATGCAGATGGGAAAAATACACATGGCTGACTCTCCAGGGATCATGGATGCAGTTCCAAACAAAATCCCAAACAAAAATTAATGTAGCACTTTCTGTAAAAATACAGCAGTCAACTTGTAAGAGCAAACAGCCACGAACTGTTATTATGGATTGATTTCATTATTGACTGAGGGATAACAATTGGTCAGAATATTGGGGATAACTCTCTTGATCTCCTTCAAATTTGGTATATTTTATATCCACACAATGGACCAGATGAGAACTGAGTTTAACATGTTATCTAAGGGACAGCACCTCTGACAGTGCAGCACTCCCTTGATACTGCACTGGAGTGTGCTCAAGTCCTGTCTCAGAGACAAATGGGTGATTAATTCAGATGCAGGGGGATTCTCTGTCAGGTATCAGGTCAGAATAGGTTTAAGGGCATTTTACTGAAGACTCAAACAGCCTGCCAACATTCAGAGTAATCTCACATACAAAGCAAAAACTACAGGGTCCCTGGTGCTTGTGGAAGTGCATCGTAGCGTATTTGTATTCAGTTTCAACCAGGAGGAGGACTTCCCAGAGAAAACATAAGAGGGATATTATTAAGCTGGATACAGTTCAGAAAAGACTTACCAAGATGTTGCCAGGGATGGGGGGGGTTTGAGTTATAAGGAGAGGCTGGGATTTTTATCACTGGAGCGTAGGAGGCTGACAGGTGACCTTATCGAGCTTTATTAAAATCATGAGGGGCACAGATAAAATGAATGGCAGATAGCTTTTCTCTAGGCTGGGGGATTTCAAGACTAGGGGACTTACCTTTAAAGGTGAGAGGAGAAAGATTTTAAAAAGACATGAGGAGCTTTTTTTGCACAGAGAGTGGTTCGTGTGTGAAATGAACTTCCAGAGGAAATGGTGGATGCAGGCACAGTTACAACATTTAAAAGAGATTTGGATAAGGACATGAATGAGAAATATTTTGAGGGATATGTGCTAAACACAAGCAGGTGGGACTAGTTTAGCTTGGGATGATAGTCGGCATGGACTGGGTGGGCCGAAGGGTCTGTGTCTGTGCTGGATGACTGTATGAGAAGATTTGTCTCATATTTCACAAATGAGTGAGTTACCCCTCCCGCAACAGATGCATTGATGGAGGTGGTTTCTTACATTATTGTAAGTGTCGGTGTGACATGCTATTCCAGCAGTGAAGGTCAACCGATTGTAATTGTGACTTTGACAAATCTTTGCTGGGGTATTGGCAATATATGGGAGATTTATAATTCCAGAAATCTGTTCTTTTTACACTGTTTGAAGACCATGTTTAAAGTTACATCCTGGATCCACATGTTCCCATATCCATTTTTTTTAATGGGAACAGCTAACAATTAATTTCTACTCCATTATCAGCAACTTATGAACCTCATCATACTGGTACTAATGGTTCCATCACATGCAAACAGGAGATGGACCTGAAAAATAAATGAATTCTGGACTCACCACGGAATAGAATTTTTGGCAATTTTCACCCCTCCTTTTGTGATGGTGTTGGCTCTTTGCAAATGTGAGGTAATATATTTGAGCAATATAAACAAAACAAAGGGATACATGAACATTAGGACCCTGGGAAGCACTGATGATCAGAGGTACTCTGATGTGCATATACATTGGTTCCTTAAAGTGTTAGAATGGTATGTAAAGTGATGAAAAAGGCAATGCCAGGGCATACAAGGCTATGGACCAAGAGCGAGAAAATAGTATTTAAAATAGTTACATGGTTGTTTTGGGCAGGTGCATTCAATGGGCTGAATGGCCTTTTTCTGTTCTGTAATCCTCTTTGTCTCTAAAACTGGTTCTGCAGGTGATGATGGTTATTCAGCTCCTCAATCCCGGGAGCCCCACTTCAATTAGGTCATTGTTATTCAGCTGCAATGTGTGACATCAGGGCAGAAAATGAAAACCATGAAGGGAAATCCCAGCTCATTGACGGTAATTCTTGACCCCAATTATCATTTGGAATTTTCTAATGACACAGACACTTTCTTTCAGTTTTAAACTGCCACGGAGGTTAGAACGTTGTACTGCTCAGGATCAGGCAGGATGAAGATCTTTGCTGGTCCTGACAGTCTAAGCCTGGAACCTTGAGTCCTCATAGGTATTGTATTAATGTGCTAAATTTGGAGCGGATCGTGTGCTGTGAAGGACAGGAAAATGCGTGGTACAGACCTTAGCTTTCATCATCCATAGCAATAATACAACAAAAAACCAAAACAGAAATTCCTGGAATTAAAAAAAACTGTGGATGCTGGAAATCATAAACACAAACAGAAGTTGCTAGAAAAACTCAGCAAGCTTGGCAGCATCTGTGGAGAGAAGCAGAGCTAATGTTTCAGGTCCTAGTGACACTTCATCAGAATACATACCCTGTGATGTCTGTGACTCTGATTTGTAAACTCTACATATGCAAAACAATAGAACTAAAAATCACACACAAACCAAAACCACACCACATCTCTCCCAAGTGAAATTGTAAGGTTGGGAAGTTTTAATCCTACTGCTCTCACAGTTAGGAGAGAGAAGAGCTGTTCCATATTCTTTGTCCTCTTTGTGATACAGTGAACGTGGGCTGCAGGCATTCCCAAAGTTTCTCCGTTACAATTCCAACTAGAGACTTCAAAATTTTCATAATCCACACCACCAGCAAGAAATGAGACAGAGCGGTCACAGTGTAGGCGCCTGTTAGACATGGAGCACAATTGTTACGTGGTCAGAGCTCCTGGGTAATTATTGTGCTTCAACTGTGTTCAAATGACCCCCACTTTGGGAAACCCTGCACTATTGGAAGTGCCAAGAGTAAGAATAAGTCAAATGGGTTACTCTTTGTTACACACTGCGTGGATTCATTAATGAGGGATAACGGGAGAGGTGGCAGCTGAGTAAGATTCTCCAATTGGAGCTCCTTTGCTTGCCAGTTCCTTTTTCTTGTCTTTGCAGCATTATTCCTTCCCCCACCCAACTTCTAACTACCTGGAGAATGGAGTCAAGGGAGACGATTTGTGGCTGAGTCCTGGAGCGGGAGCAGAGTGAATCATGGAGCTGAGTCCTGGAGTGGGAAGCAGAGTGAGTACACACCGAATCACGGAGCCACGTCCCCGAATGGGCAGCACAGTGAGCACAGGCTGGAGTGAAGCAGCAGCAGAATGTGTCATGGACAGAGACCAGCGCATGGAGATATCGTGGCCTCGTGTTCTGAAGCCCGGTTGGACTCAAATTGGAAAAGGACAGAAACTTAAGTACTTTATCGTCACTTGTTATTCCATTCTGGATTTCTTAAAGTCTAACCCCATGCTAACCAATTTTTTTTAAAACTGTGACAAATTATCTGTACCTAGGTACCCTGTATCTAAGATGGCACCAAGATTACAAACTTTCCACTGCACGCGACAATAAAGGTTATTCTATTCTGATAGAATTAGAACTCCTACAATATGGAAACAGGCCATTCAGCCCAACAAGTCCACATCAACCCTCCGAAGAGTAACCCACCCAGACCCATTCCCCTACACGTCTTTGGATCGTGGGAGAAAACCCACGCAGACACTGGGAGAATGTACAAACTCCATGCAGACGGTCACCTGAGGTGGGAATCAAACGCAGCTCCCTGGCACTGAGAGGCAGCAGTGCTAACCACTGAGCTACTGTGCCGCCTGTAATAGCTTAGGATTAGAGGTGAAAAAGGGCAAGAAAAAACATATTTTCACATTTAACCGAAAAGCATTTCAGTAGACGTGCTGCTTTGAGAGACTGTCTTTACAAGGACCTGCGTTTTTCAGTCCTTCCCTGAATCCACAAAACTTACATTTGGGGAATTCCCATTATGACTGAGTTAGCAGACAGCACATTGCAAAATGCTACACATGCATCTTATGTTTTTGCAGCTGCTGTCTTTTATATCTGTCTAACCAGATATTTGTCTTTTATATCTGTGTAACCCCAATTTCTCATCTCTGCAGCTAGTGATTACTTGCTGAACATTGGCAGTAGCATCTGACATCATCCAGTTTAATTCTAGGAACACTGCAAATGGTTAGTTTATTCTTCAGTTGAAGGATAATTGGATCAGTGTACATGGACATAACACAGTCCTCAGGTCAAAATGATTGCATTCCCATTTTAAATTATAGCATTCCTTGTTAATATTTATAATAGATGCTGCCTATGTAAACTTAGCGTGCTGTAATGACAGAATCCAATGCAACTAGGTTTGTACAAGGCTTATATAATTAGTTTGTTTCTATTACAAATATTGAAATTTACAATGAAGTTTGGCAGGTAATACAAATAGATGCAAGATTTTAATTGTACAGTTTTGCAAAGTTTAATTTGAAGGTGATTTTGGCAGTTAATTTTCTTTAACTGAGCTAAAATTTAACTTCATAGACTTTGGTTCATCAATGTGTGCTTTAAATATATTAAGGGAGAAAAAAATACTCGTTATCTTTCTTAAATTAAGATTACATCGATATGACAGTAATCATCAGTCTCAATTCAATTTGTATTTACATTGTATTTTTAACAGGAGCATTATCAAACAGGATTTGACACTGAACCACAAAGAAATATTAGGACAAATGACCAATGAAGTGGTTTTAAGGAACATCTTAAAAGCAAGAGAGCGGGAGTAATTGAGGTAGAAAATTCTAGAATGTAGGCCATTTGCAGATGAAGATATGGTCACGGTGAAATAATTCACATTGGATATGCACCAGGAGACCAGAATCAGAGAGCAGAGATCTCAAAGAATTGTAGCACTGGAGAGATTACAGTGATAGGAAGGATCAAAATCATGGAGTCATTTGAAAACAAAGAAGGGAATTTTAAAATTGATGCATCTCTGAACAGAGAGTTAACGTAAATAAATGAGGAAATGGGTGGGAGAAGTTGGTGGGATTTAGGATGCGGGTAGAGTTGTAGACAAATTCAAGTTTAGAGGGAGACCCAGCATGGAATAGCTTTGATAAGGGTTTCAACAGCAGATAAGAGGAGGCAAGGGTACAGTTGGGTGAAGTTATGGAGGCAGAAATTGGTGAACTTCAAGTCATAACCATACAGCATGGAAACAGACCCTTCGGTCCAACCAGTCCATGCTGACCATAATCCCAAACTAAACTCGTCCCATCTGCCTGAGCTTGGCTCATATCCCTCCAAACATTTTTGTTCATGTACTTAGTGATAATGGACTCACAAAGATATCAAAATTGTAATAAAAAATAATCTGAAAGATGTATAGTTGGCAAATTTTTATTTTTATTACAAAACATGACACATTAGGGTCAGCAGGTCTTAGGACAACAGTGATACTTTAATAAACTTCTTACTCTCCAACATCACCCCTCCCCCCCATCAAAAATTACTTTGCCACAGTAAAGCATTGTAGTTTACTTTCAGAGTTATATTATAAAATACAACCAAACAGAAACAGGAAGATTTAATCAGCTCGGGGGAAGATGTCTCAAGATGCTTAGGGTAAACCAGACTCATTTCCATTCAGTAACACTGGAGTCTAGCAGCTCTGGAACTCAGCCATGACAGTGCAAGTCCTTAGGCATGTATGGCTGTGGCCTGTTCCAATGATAGAAAGGATTACTGCAAAGGTGCAGTTTATACATATTCACCCAGAGTACAAACACTGCTACGTTTACAATTCATATTTACTAAAACTGGAGGGTGGAGCAGGAAAGCACAAAGACAATAATTGGTTTGAGGGGGTGAGAGAGAAGGCGGTGTCTAATTTCAGTTAAGCAGGTACAGGCAGAAAGTGAGGAAAACAATTCGAAAGTAAGGCAAAGGGTAAGCTTCTCTCACTCGCTCTTCCAATTAAAAGCTAATTTATACCAGCCTAATTTATACCAGCCTGATTCGTTCAAAAGGTCAGATCTCAATTATTTTACAGAACTAAGAAATGGCTTTACAATTACAATTTTCACAGGGCATTGAAAATTTGATCGATTGATTTTCAAATAACAATTAAAAATGATCCTTCTGGGGGATAACATGGTAAAAATGTCTTCCTGGGGTATTCCTTAATGTTCCTAAATAAAAGTTCAGGACTCATTCCTGCCGTGTTCACCCAGCTCTTCACACCTTGCAGACATACTTTCCTGGTTTCAGCAGTATAGGGTCAGTGTTCCACACTTGGTATTTGATGGTTATTTCTGTCTACACCTTCATCATTACGTTGTACTCCTCTTAAAAACTACCAATATTATATTCAGAAACAGATTCCATATGCAACCACAATGCTCAATGAAATACATCTGAATCATCTTTAATGCTTTGCAGTTTGTTCAGAGAAAGTGTAGAGTCTGGCTTCTAGTAACTCAAAGACCCAGGTGAAGACTCCTGGAAGATAATGGCAGCAGGCTCGGGAATATTGGGATGGGAAGTTTACAGCACAATAGTAATGCTGTGCAGCCAAAAAAACCAACTTGTTGAACGGTGCACCACAGCTTTCCCTACAGCAGCGAAACTTACTCTCTCCATGCCCCCCATGAGGGGATTAATTAGCTGAAGGGCAAATAGTAACTAAAATATAAATAGCCACCACGCCAAAGTACCTGCAGACCTACAGCACGAGCTGTCACTATTAACTAGTGCAATACGCAGCATAATGTACAAAACCAAGTTAGCAAAAAATGGTACAAAAACTGCATGTACACTAACTACACTGCCACAGGGCAGAACTAAAAATGAATGTATTTGGGTCCCTAGTTTTAAACTAAAGGAGTCTTTTTTTTTGGATGCATTGCAAAATCCAGTTGACTTATGGTATAGGCAATAGATGGCTTCATAGCCACAAGTAAATTTCTTTTCTGTCACGATTGACACAGGTGGGAAACAGAACCAAACAGAGGCTATGTTGCTGCCAATGCAGTTGGATAGCTGCAAATAGATGAGCTTTATGGAATCACATGGAGATGGGACACACCAGTCACTGATGCAGCTCTCATTTATTAGACTAAGCATGGTATTCTTCATAAATTAAGGATTGCTGGTTAGGTCACATTTAGGTATTTTTCTGAACGCAGCCAGCCCAGTTTTGCAAAAGGGGCACCAAATCTGCAGTGTAAGTAGGGGCTTAGCACATCACAGGCACATGTACCAGACAGCCTTTCAAGATACCAATGGATGTCCGCAAAGCACATCACAGAGCCTTTAAACCTCAAAAGCCCCAACAGCTTTCCTGGGAATTTTGGATATTTCCTCCAGAACATTTCGCTCATAAATTATACAGCATCTAGGACCCAGCTGTGACCCTGTAACTTCTTTCGTGCTACTGGCAAGTTGTTCCCTATCCCTGACTGCATGGCTCTCTAGGTCATTTCAGAGTCAACCACATTGCAGTGGGTTTGGAGTCACGTGTAGGTTGGAAGATTTCCTTCCTTAAAAGACATCAGTGAACCAGATTTTTTTCGTGACAGTCAACAACTGTCAATGAAAATGGTCAACGTGAGATATGATTTTAACTGCAGACTTTTTTATTGACCTCACCATCTGCCATGGTGGGATTTGAACCCATGTCTTTTGAACATTAATCTGGGGCTCTGAATTGTTAACCCAGCGACATTACCACTATACTATTGCCTCCCAACGCATACTCAGTAATGGTCCATCCAACAGGTCACAAAACTGTGTTAACTTATCATTACTTAAAAGAGGCAATTTGTTGAAACTTTTCGTCATTAATTCCTCAGGACACTTGCAAGAGTGCCAAATTTCAAAACCATTATAACAATTTATACTACAGGAGAAAAGGATGTTGATTGTTTGGAAGTAAATTCTGATTGAACAAGGTATTCAAAGTATGGCATTCCTGCATTTATCCAAAAAAGTGCAAGAGAAAAAGCTTCAACAAAGGCGGCCTTTGTGTGGAGCCGCAGAACATGGGGGAGATACTAAATGAATACTTTGCATCAGTATTTACTTTGGAAAAGGATATGGAAGATATAGACTGTAGGAAAATAGATGGTGACATCTTACAAAATGACCAGATTACAGAGGAGGAAGTGCTGAATGTCTTGAAATGGTTAA
Source organism: Hemiscyllium ocellatum (assembly GCF_020745735.1). NCBI lineage: Eukaryota > Metazoa > Chordata > Chondrichthyes > Orectolobiformes > Hemiscylliidae > Hemiscyllium > Hemiscyllium ocellatum. Next base: position 40,292,429 of record NC_083437.1, on the reverse strand, counting down.
AAGTGGATAAATCCCAAGACCTGATCAGGCGTACTCGAGAACTCTGTGGGAAGCTAGAGAAGTGATTGCTGGGCCTCTTGCTGAGATATTTGTATCATCGATAGTCACAGATGAGGTGCCGGAAGACTGGAGGTTGGCAAACGTGGTGCCACTGTTTAAGAAGGGCGGTAAAGACAGGCCAGAGAACTATAGACCAGTGAGCCTGACCTCGGTGGTGGGCAAGTTGTTGGAGGGAATCCTGAGGGACAGGATGTACATATATTTGGAAAGGCAAGGACTGATTTGGGATAGTCAACATGGCTTTGTGTGTGGGAAATCATGTCTCTCAAATTTGATTGAGTTTTTTGAAGAAGTAACAAAGAAGGTTGATGAGGGCAGAGCAGAAGATATGATCTATATAGACTTCAGTAAGGCGTTCGATAAGGTTCCCCATGGGAGACTGATTAGCAAGGTTAGATCTCACAGAATACAGGGAGAACAAGCCATTTGGATACAGAACTGGCTCAAAGGTAGAAGACAGAGGGTGGTGGTGGAGGGTTGTTTTTCAGACTGGAGGCCTGTGACCAGTGGAGTGTCACAAGGATCGGTGCTGGGCCCTCTACTTTTTGTCATTTACATAAATGGTTTGGATGCGAGCACAAGGTGTACAGTTAGTAAGTTTGCAGATGACACCAAAATTGGAGGTGTGGTGAACAGCGAAGAGGGTTACCTCAGATTACAACGGGATCTGGACCAGATGGGCCAAGAAGCGGCAGATGGAGTTTAATTCAGATAAATGCGAGGTGCTGTATTTTGGGAAAGCAAATCTTAGCAGGACGTTTACACTTAATGGTAAGGTCCTAGGGAGTGTTGCTGAACAAAGAGACCTTGGAGTGCAGGTTCATAGCTCCGTGAAAGTGGAATCGCAGGTAGATAGGATGGTGAAGGCGTCATTTGGTATGCTTTCCTTTATTGGCCAGAGTTTTGAGTACAGGAGTTGGGAGGTCATGTTGCGGCTGTACAGGACATTGGTTAGACCACTGTTGGAATATTGCTTGCAATTCTGGTCTCCTTCCTATCAGAAAGATGTTGTGAAACTTAAAAGGGTTCAGAAAAGGTTTACAAGGATGTTGCCGGGGTTGGAGGATCTGACCTACAGGGAGAGGCTGAACAGGCTGGGGCTGTTTTCCTTGGAGCGTCGGAGGCTGAGGGGTGACCTTATAGAGGTTTACAAAATTATGAGGGGCATGGATAGGATAAATAGATAAAGTCTTTTCTCTGGTGTCGGGGAGTCCAGAACTGGAGGGCATAGGTTTAGTGTGAGAGGGGAAAGATATAAAAGAGAGCTAAGGGGCAACATTTTCACACAGAGGATAGTACGTGTATGGAATGAGCTGCCAGAGGATGTGATGGAGGCTGGTACAATTGCAACATTTAAGAGGCATTTGGATGGATATATGAATAGGAAGGGTTTGGTGGGATATGGGCCGGGTGCTGGCAGGTGGGACGAGATTGGGTTGGGATATCTGGTTGGCATGGACGGGTTATACCAAAGGGTCTGTTTCCATGCTGTACGTCTCTATGACTCTAAAATGGCTCCCCTTTCAGCACGATGTAAGCTCTGTAAAATCAGACAACAATAAGGTTACTGCTAACTTCACATATAATGAAATGATCCTTTTTTTTAATACCCACCAATAATTCCAAAAGGGACTAATTCAAATACAAACAGTTCCCTGCCATAAAGAAAAACGCGGGCAAAACGTTCAACTCAAATTGAATGTAGCTAAAAATCACAACACCAGCTTATAGTCTAACAGCTTTATTTGGAAGCACCAGCTTTCGGAGTGCCGCTCCTTCAGCAGATGTGAAGAAGCATACCTATAACCTGGTGTTGTGAGATTTTTAGCTTTGTCCACCCGAGTCCAACACTGGCAGCTCCACATCAAATTGAACATGGGTGACAGTTTTCAGTGAGAGATCCATTGTCTCAGAGTAAAGTTCCAGAGGATCTCACAACTCAAGCCATCATAAAACAAGAGCAGTTGTTAATCAGGATAAGTTGATTGAAGTCGTAAACTCATTGTGTCTCAAACTGGCATGAGGTTGGGGTAAATGGAGGATAGATTTCCTGTGATTTTCAATAGATACAGCATAGAATACAAAAGTCAGGTGTATCACAGGTGTTGAATTTGTAGAGTATTCGCACTAAAAATAAATTTGCCTTTGCTAATCAAGATATATGGAGAACGAGATGACTGCAAATACTGGAGATCAGAGTCAAAAAGTGTGGTGCTGGAAAAGCACAGCCAGTCAGGCAGCAACCGAGGAGCAGGAGAGTTGACGTTTTGAGCATAAGCGGTTTATTAGGAATTCCTGATGAAGAGCTGTGCTCAAAATGTCCACTGTTCTGCTCCTCAGATGCTGCCTGACTGGCTGTGCTTCTCCAGCACTACACTTTTTGACTGTGACCAAAGCATAGCAGCACTTCATGAAAGGCAAACATTCCTGAAGCTTTGAAATATCCCCATCAGTTTAGAAACAAGCATTTTACTCAAAAGATTAGCTTGTATTAATCTGAAAATCTTGTATTTTAATGCAGAAGTTTAATGTATCATTACCTTTGGGGAGGGAGGTGTTAATCATTCTGGCAAGCAAGTTTTGACAGCATTGCAGCAAGGAATGGTGTTTCCTGAATCAGACACCTCTTAATATTTTGTTCTTTGCTGGCTTTTATTTGTAGGGGTGAAAAATCAATACATTTCCTTAACTGCAACCCAAGTCAAGGACAATACTGCTCAGAGCACAGCATCTGCCAGGGTATAACTCATTTGGAAGCACATAGCTTCAAAGAATATCTGGAGCGATGTGAATGTATTACCAGGCAATGGCATCCCAACATCAATTCAGCTGTCACATTAAAACACATATACACATGCAATACTCGTTTCATTCAGAGTAAGAAATACTAAAACTAAGACAGAGTCAAAACTGCAAACTGCTGGGCAGCTTGAGAGGTACGTTGTAAAATATGAATGATTAAAACACAGCAGACTTTTACTTTGTGAACATCCACGCTTCACAAAGGCAATGAAATGGATGCTTGCATTCTCCCAGGGCTGACGGGATAGGTTACTCTCTAACTGTACCTTCAACAGTAACTTTGCCATTTTGAATGTTTAAAACTACACCTTTCCCTGATGGCCTGCTTCCCGAATGTTGCATAAATCAGTTTTTTGTTTTTGTTCACTCTGGTGTTTGCAGCTAGTGTTTTCTTTTAGTAAACTGTCAGCCTGTGTGATCATTTTCCTTTAAAAACAGACAGGGGGCCAAGAGAAATGAAAGTAAAGCACACAAGCTGTTTGATTACATTTTGGTCATGACGTAAGATTTTGTTTAAAAATTTGTGCATGCTGCTTAACTGCTGACACAAAAAGAACAGATAACTAAAGCTAGTTTTAGGAGGTCTTACAACTTAAATTAATTTAACATTTCAAAATGTCCGAATGCTCTGTATGCTGCTGTTTCCAGTCTGTTGTGTTTATTATTCTGCTGTAAAGGACGTGCAATGTTAATCAATTCTCCACAGAGTCCACTGGCAAGGCTGGAAAATACTGCATCAGTGTCTAGAGTGGGAGTGGATAAGTGATGTTTCAGTGCAGAGCACGAGGGACACAGACCAGCTTTAATTAAACTGCATTTAGATTGCTCACGGCCTGCAGCACACATATTTACAAAAAAAATTTAATCCAACTCAAACAAACAGAAATAAAACAGACGGACAGTGCATCCTGCCTGAATCAAAAAACCAAGTCTTTTTTTCCTGGTCGGTCGAGGCTGTCCTGATGAGCAACACTGGTTATCACAGATACACAGCTGTGATGTTGCAGCACATGAGGAGACTAGCAACTCATGAACACCCTGGAATCTTCACACACATTGTCGATAATCTTACTGCCTGCTCCCAACCATCAGTAACGATTCCCCTTCATTGTCGCCTGTCCTCACTTTCTTGTCTGGAAAAGGCCATCACGACATCTTCTGCACCTGCAAGGGTTTAAAAAAAAAAGTTAAAATGGAGATACCAGTTAAAATAATTATTGAAATTATTTGCAGGTTCTATCTTACAGAAGAAAGAGCGACCAGCTTGATAATGACACACTTGGTTTGCACTTCTGAGTGCCTCGGGTTTTGAATTCACTGTCTTAATCTGCCAGCAATATACTGACTGGGATGTCGAGGGCCAGCACACTTCAAAGACGCGTTTAGATGCAGGAGAATATGAGGAAAAGTTTTCATGATTACACTTTATAAAATTAAAATCAAACCAGGATCTGCAATTGACAATAGCTGTTCATTTTATCTGGAACAATAATAATTGGAACTCAGGGCCAGTAGTAGAGAATGTTCATTAAATAAGTCTCAATTCCAATGTCACCAATCTGCAGCAATCTTTCTTTAACATGATTTCCTACAGATGGAAATATAAAGTCATTGTACATTTATAGTTCACAATGATGCCTGTGCAGAAAGACCAAGGCAGCAGCTCACCACTTTCTCTATGACAATGAGAGAATGAGCAATAAACACTGCTGATCTTCTCAACACTGCTGCTCACCTCCCCATGAAGGATGGAAAGTAATCGCCAGGGAAGCTTCCAGCTGACTTCCATGGAGAGATACTTTAGGTCTACCACATGGTTGTGACAGATACAGGATTATATTGTGCTGTCCAGCCATTTAAGAATGGGTGTGGGGGAGGAGGGAGGAACGAGGTCTAAATAAGTATGTCATGAGCACAGAGGGCAACTTCGAGAAAAATGCTGGCTTCTGTACTTAAGAAGACGACTGACATAATAAGGCATTCAAAAGCAGTCAATGACATTTTTTAAAAAAAACACTTGACATTTTTAAGTACAACTAATGCAGGATTGAGAGAGACGGAGCAAGGAGGGTCCAAGTGCTGAAAGGAAGTTTCAAATTGAACTCAAGTTGAAATTAACCTGGATAAAACTACCGGTTTGAATTGAGAAAAGATCAGAATTTTCAGGCAATTTGGACCATTTCAGATTGAAAGAATGAGTACAATGTGGTGAGGGACTTTGTGTAAGCGCAATCTTACTGCAGTGAGAGGTCAAGTTTTTGGAGAGGTTCCACAGCCACTAGGCTCTGGATTCAACTGCAAAGTCACTGCCTTGTTGTTTTATGTGTAAATAGCTATTTATTTGTATTAAAATCTCTGTGTTTTTGTTAGCAGGGTCAGTATCTTTGCAGTTCAGTCATTCTCTGAAAATGTAGACTTACAGTAGAATTTCAATCATGTGATTGCAACTTTTACCCTTCTTATTGTGGTCAATACGAAATTTTTAAAAATTGATTCCCTACCGTGTGGAAACAGGCCATTTGGCCCATCAAGTCCACACCTACTCTCCAAAGAGTAACCCACCTAGACCATTCCCTTAACCTGAGAGTCTTACATTTATCCCTGACTAATGCACCTAAACGACAAATCCCTGAACACTTTGGGCAATTTCAAATGGCCAATTCACCTAACCTGCATCTCTTTGGATTGGAACATTAAAGAGTCATGTTAATTATAAGTAGCGTTCATGTCTTTCAGGTAGAAGGTTGTGTGTGTTCCAGTCCTGAAGCTTGAACACAAAGATTGAGGCTGACACTCCAGTCTAACACAGAGGGAATGGTGTTGCCTCTTTCAGATGACGATAAATTTGATGCCCCATCCTGCTCTTTCAGGTGGACATTCTTTGGCTGTATTTTGATAAGCTGCATGGGAGCTATCCCCAGCATTTTAGCACATAGCCCTCGAACATTGCTAAAGCAGATTGTGTGGCCACATCACATGGCTGTTTGTGGGAACTTGCTCTGTGCAAATTAGCTGCTGCGCTTTCTCCTTTTCAATAGGGGCTTCATTTCAGAAAGTACTTCAACATCTAAGTACTTTGGGATGTTCTAAAATGTGCATTAGAAAAGTAAGCCATTCTGTTCTTTATAGATTCAGGGAGGCCAAAACAGAGGAAGCAGCTTGCTGGCTTGTATGGGCAGACTGAGAAAAGACATTTTTATAGCCAAAGTTAGGAAGGCTGATGTTTCCAACATATTTCTGTAGCATCTACCAGCAAGTGCAATTCTAACCTGAACCAGAGAGTCGAAATCCAAATTCAGCATGCAAGTGCTGCCTTTACTGGCAGTAGCAAGCTGAGACTTCTTCAATAAACATTCATTTATATGAGGCAATAAAGGCTAAACTTCTGCAGTATACGTGTCCTTGATACTCTTGAGAAAACGGAGTCTTCCCCTTAACTTTTTGGAAACTTTAGATTGGATTAATGAAAAAACTAAAATCTCTCCCAACATGAAATATATAGTCCATTAGTATTTTTTAAGCAATTTTATTTCTGCAACTTGGAAACAGTAAACTAATGCTGACAGAATAAGATATTTTCAAAATAGAGTGGCTTTGTAAATGGAAGAAATTGTACAAGTGTTATCAGCAAAGCAGTAAAGCAAAACAAGTGAAATTATAATCTGAAGGATCACAGCTGACAACCCACAATACAGGTTTTGTGAATCTGCCATTGCGATATTAGCCAATGTATCATTGAGTCATACAGCACAGAAACAGTTCTTTTGGTCCAACTCATCTGCGCCGACCAGTCATCCAATCTGACCTCAGCCCTTTTCCCTGCACTTGGCCCATATCCCTCTAAACCCTTCCTATTCACATACTCATCCAGATACCCCTTAAATGTAGTAGTTGGACCAGCCTCCACCACTTCCACTGGCATCTTATTCCAGACATGCACCACCCTCCATGCGAAAACATTGACTCTCAGGTCCGATGTAAATCTTTCCTCTCTCATCTTAAACTTATGCCTTCTCATTTTGCCCCCCCCCCCCCCCCCCAACCAAGGAAAAAGACCCCTGGCTTTGCCCCTCATGATTTTATAAGTAGAGTCATAGAGGTGTACAGCACGGAAACAGACTCTTCAGTCCAACTCGTCCATGCCGACCAGATATCCCAACCCAATATAAACTTCGATAAGGTCACCCCTCAGCCCCTGATGTTCCAAGGAAAACATCTGGAATTCACATAGGGATTTGAATGCCTATGTTCAGTAACATTACCACAATGTAGCGTACATGTGCATGCACACCCACACCCACCTATATTTGAAAAGGAATTGGTAAACGGAAATGACTTCCATGTTTTTACTTCAGATAATTTTGTTTGATTCTGCATTTCTGACCACTGCTGTATATCAGGCACTAATCCCTTCAGATTGAAGTGTGCCTCAACTTGCTCAACATCTGAACCATTGGTATCAAAGTGAAAGATTGAACAATAAATTCCTTCCTTGCTGCATTTAGAATCAAAATCATGCAGTGCAGATGAGGCCCTTTGGCCCATCAAGTCTGTACCACCAAAAATATACAATCTACACGAGCCCCACTTCCCTGCACTGGCCCCTAAATGTTATGACACTGCAACGGTGGTGGGCAAGTTGCTGGAGAGAATCCTGAGGGACAGGATGTCCATGTATTTGGAAAGACAAGGACTGATTTGGGATAGCTCCTTGAAAGTGGAGTTGCAGGTAGATTGGATAGTGAAGGCGGCGTTTGGTATGCTTTCCTGTATTGGTCAGAGTATTGTTGTGGCTGTACAGGACATTGATTAGGGCAAGAGGGTAAAGATATAAAAGAGAGCTAAGGGGCAACTTTTTCACGCAGACGGTGGTTTGTGTATGGAATGAGCTGCCAGAGGATGTGGTGGAGGCTGGTACAATTGCAACATTTAAGAGGCATTTGGATGGGTATATGAATAGGAAGGGTTTGGAGGGATATGGGCCAGTGCTGGCAGGTGGGACTAGATTGGGTTGGGATATCTGGTCGGCATGGACCGAAGGGTCTGTTCCCATGCTGTACATCTCTATGACTCTAAGTGCTCATCCAAGTACTTTTTAAAAAGGTTGCTAGGTTACCTTCTCTCACAGGATAACTTGGGTGCCCACAGGCAATTGTATTTTACTTTGAAAGCCATCAAAATAAACATTTCGTAAATCTGCAGCTTATACACCAAAATGTTAATTTACTGAACACTCAATGAGGTACATGAAGAAATAATACATTAAGTCTGTAACTACTGAAGATTTGTAATTATCCTTCCTCAAAACAAACAAATGTACACTTGCTACTGCTGTGAACTTGCAACAACAATGTATCTGTCCTCCAATAACACCCACAGTTACTAACCTGCCCTGGAGACTTGCTCTTTCTTTCAGGCTCATGTTTCTCATGCTAACACCTTCAGACACATTACTCAATTTAAATAAGCCAGCCATAATTAAGGCTGATTTTTCTTTGAATTGTACTTGTCTCAATATTAACTGCCAACATTAAAAAAAAGCAGACAAAAGAAGCTACATAGCTTGGTCCCTCCCTTGTGTCCCTGTTAGAGATATTATATCTATAGCAATGTTCTTGCATACACAGCCCACCTGGGCTTTTTTCAACAGAGGAACCGGCTTTTCCATCCACCCAAATACAAAATGCTTCGGTTTGGTCACAGGCATATACTGATTTTAGTCCTTACAGATCATTGCTCATTTTCCAGGATCAGGTTGAGACAACATGGCGAAACCCAGCTTGACCAACAAAGCACCGACACTGAACTGTACTCAATACTCCGCAGCCCACTCCAGCTCGGGGAGCCTATGCCACCAATACCCAAACCTCTCTCCCTGCCCCCGACTGCCTCCCAACAGCAGCTCTAATTGAAAGCACTGAGTGGAGAGTCAAGACTGCAACAATTTGCATTTGTGTAGCATCTTAATCATTGTGTAACATCCCTGTGTGTTTAGTCAGTGCAGAGACCTGTCTAACATCTACTTGACATACTGGATTGGCTCCCTGGCATTCACATTTAAAGTATTTTCTAAAACATTGTTCCTTTAGACTGTGCCGTAGCCAATGTAAGTCTGAAGCGGTCTCTGGTCTTTAAGGTATTAGTATGTGCAGCTTAACAGCACTCCCTTTATTGGTTAGCTGAGTCTCTTTTTAAAATTTTGCTTTCATTCAGCGATGTGGAATTCTTGGCTAGGTCAGCATTTATTTCCCATCCCTTCATGCCCTTCAGAAGTTGGTGAGTTGTCTTCTTGAACAGCTGCAATCATTTGTTGTAGGTACATGGAAGAAGTTCCAGGATGGTGACAGAAAGTAATACAACTGGATGGTCAGGCTGGTGAGTGACTTGGATGGGTGATAGTGATCTCATGTATCTGATGCCCTGGTCCTAGTAGATGCTCATCTTAGGAGCCTTGGTGAATTTCTGCAGTACACGCTGCACAATGTTTTGGAATACTCAGAAGTTGCCAAACTTCTCGCACTAACTTTTTCTCATTTGGTGCATTGTCTGACATGAAGCTGCTATTTGTGAGATAGTTTCTTCAATTTTGTTCTTTGAAAATAAGCTTTCAAAATGAAGCTGGTCATTGCCTCCACAGTAGTATTACAACATCACAACAGGCAGAACATTTCTACTGCAAACTAAAGTGCAAAAGCACCAATCAACCATCAAACCTCCACGCTGGAGACCAAATCAGGATTAGTACAAGGACTCTGATTTGTTCTTCTTGTTCGACGTCTCATTCTCAAAATGCTACACCCTTCAATATGGACACATCATGACAACAGTCTGATTCAGAAGGTAGTTAAAAATCATTGAAATTTGCAAAACAGCAAGAGGCCTTTCGGGCTATTGTGTTCACAACAGCCAACAAAGAACCATCCAGTCTAATCACATTTCCCAGCTCTTGGTCTACAGCCACATCTCCTTCCTCAGCACCTGCCTAAGGAACCGACTGATCCCACACGGACTCCGAACTAACGCTTCAGAGAACACCTCTGGGCCGCCCGAACCAACCAACCCAATCACCCCGTGGCTCAACACTTTAACTCCCCCTCCCACTCCACCGAGGACATGCAGGTCCTTGGACTCCTCCACCGGCAGAACACAACTACACGACGGCTGGAGGAGGAGCGCCTCATCTTCCGCCTGGGAACCCTCCAACCACAAGGTATGAATTCAGATTTCTCCAGCTTCCTCATTTCCCCTCCCCCCACCTTGTCTCAGTCGGTTCCCTCAACTCAGCACCGCCCTCCTAACCTGCAATCCTCTTCCTGACCTCTCCGCCCCCACCCCACTCCGGCCTATCACCCTCACCTTGACCTCCTTCCACCTATCCCACCTCCATCGCCCCTCCCCCTAGTCCCTCCTCCCTACCTTTTATCTCAGCCGGCTTGGCTCTCTCTCTCTTATTCCTGATGAAGGGCTTATGCTCGAAACGTCGAATTCTCTATTCCTGAGATGCTGCCTAACCTGCTGTGCTTTGACCAGCAACACATTTGCAGCAGTCTTATAGTTTAGTCAACTGTATTTTTCTAAGGTCTTTATAAAATGTTAAGAGGATTTCTTGCTCTCCCACGTTCTCACCGTATTCCAGGTGAAAAGATTCTCCTTTGAAATCCCCTCTTAACCTTCTATCCTAAATCAATGCCCCCTGGTTATGAGCCTCTCAACCAAAGGCAAGACTGCCATCTGATTGACTTTCTTTTGATCTTTTATAATTGCACAGATTTCAATTAGGTCTCCCCTCAGCCCCCACTGTTCCAAAGAAAACACAAGCTTTTGTCAACTCTTCAAAAAACTCAGTCAAATTAATGAGACATGATTTCCCAAGCATACAGCCATGTTGACTATCTCTCATCAGCCCTTGCCTTTCCAAATACACGTAAACCCTGTCCCTCAGAAACCCCTTCAACAATTTGCCGTAAGGCTCACCAGTCTAATGTTCTCTGGTTTTTCCTTACAGCCTTTCTGAAATAATTAGCCAACCTCCAGCATTTTCACATCGCACCTGTGACTGATATTGATGCAAACATGTCAGCTTTTTGTACTATCACAACCATGGCTGAGGTGTTGGAGGACTGGAGATTGGCTAAACCAGGGGGTGTATTTTTAAGGCGAGAGGAGGAAGATTTTAAAGAGACTTGAGGAGCAACCTTTTCACACAGGAAGTTGTTCATATGTGGACTGAACTGCCAGAGGGAGTGGTGGACACGGATACAATTGCAACATTTAAAAGGCATCTGGATGGGTATATGAAAGGCTTTAGGTAGGGTTTAGAAGGATACAGGCCAACTGCTGGCAAATGGGACTAGGTCAGATTGTTGTGTCTGGTCGGTGCAAACAAGTTGGACCAAAGGGTCAGTTTTTCATTATAAGTATTCTCCAGTCTAAACAACAACCTCTGTACCCTCTCCTCCAACCACATTCTCACTGCAGTGTGAAGATCAGAATGGCACACAGTACCCTAATTGTTCCCTAACCAGTGCTTTATCCAGTTCCAAATTAAGTTATTTAAAAAAAACAAGCAATTTGCAAAACATCAGTGATAAAGTAGGACATATGGTTAAAATTAAACTCCTGACTGCCAAAGTCAAATTTTTGTTTTGCTCTTACATTTGTCTCAAAGAGCTAAGGGTGGCTGGGGTAGGGTTCCATGGGCAATGGGCACCAAGGGGACATTCGACAAACGTGAGCAGAGATGGTAAATGTTGCCAAAGTATTTGACAATGAATGATTTCTAAGTTTCACCAGAACCAATGCCTGTGTAAGTAGACCTCTGGGATAAGCCATTGGCTATGAACCAGGAGAACTGAAGCCCAGCTCATTTTTCCACCTCCACATTGCAAAGGAACTGAAGCCAGATTCTGGTGATCCATCTGCTACTGCAGATGTGATCAGCTAACTCCATACAAATCGGCCCCTGACATCAACTTCATATGATATGCCCAATGGCACTCTGCAGGACTGACTCAGGCAATTACCACTGACCCCAGTCTTGATCCAAACTAACTAATGGGCATGGCCTTGGTACTTCAAACAATGGTACGAAGTGAACATTTCTCAGTTTGTTTATTATGCTCTCCAAGCAGATGTCACTAAGATCCTTAAAATTCTGATTTGAAAAGAATTGTACAAACAAACAATCCTCGTGAGTATGAATGTTTTCTCTAGCCATTGCCATGACAGAGCTAAATTTATGAAAAAAGCCTTTTGCAGAGTCCAAGATTTCCTCTCCCCCTAGAATCAGGGCAGCATTCTCAACTGTCAATCAAGTCAATCCAAGGATCAATGCTTTCAGGGCAGGCTGTTAAAGTGCAAGAATTTTCTGGTTACCAGGGTTTGATTCCCTTGGTTGTGTGTGTACTTTAGCCAGGAGTAAATAAAGAGAGGCTGGAGCGTTTCAGCAGATGAAGGGAATCCAATAATACACAGATTTTCCCTCGAGTCCTGACTCCAAACTTGCCATCACAAGTCGCTCACAGCTGATTCTTTCAGTTCATAAGCAGGATCGACGTACGAAAATCTAATTAAACCAACAGCTCCACCTGGTTCTCCAACTCTAATCAGAATACGTACAGCCCTGAGTAGCTGCAGTACCCAATGTGTTTTTCTGACAAGCTGCCAACAGGTTCCTATGGAGATTGCTGGTAACCAGCTCATGTTGTCCTCCTCTCATTTCAAATTTGTAACATGGAGGAAGATGCTCTCATTTTGGAGCACAGATCTGTGACGCAAAGCTTGCAATCCACTGAGCCTACAGCGCTCTCAATGCCTCTTGGTGGTCACACCATCGCTGACCACCAACCCCATCCAGAAAACAATTCTGAGTTAACACCATTTTCACAAAATGAATTTCCATTTTGAAGATTAACCCACACTTCCCTCCCTGTGCTATATATCAGTTAGGAGAATGGCTCACTCAGCACTTCATATGATAGTGGAGTCGCAATCAAGAAAACTGGGTTGTGGGAGATTGCTCCTCTCTCTCCCTCTCTCTCTCAGTTCAAGCATGAGCTTGCTCAGGGTTGCAAGTTGCCGTGTCTTTGTGTAACCGTGAACACGCTGAAGCAGGATGGGTAATGGGATCCAGGGTAAAGGATCGGCTTTCTTTTCAGTCACTGCTCTGCCTCACCATTCCGGCTTTTGGGTTCGAAAGCATAGGCAGATTGTGGGACAAATGATATCATTTCTGAATGATTACTACTTCAACTTGTGGACATCATAGTACCACCAAAACCTAAGCTGGGAATTATGATCCCAAACCTGTAATGACATACATGGAATACAACATGTAGAATGATAGCAGGAGCGTTAAACATCAGGGTGGTCACTGGCTGACTGCTCGCCACAATCAGATGGTCAGCACCCGGAGCAGTCAACGTGGTGCATTCCCAGGGACAGACTAATCAGGCAATGGTTGTGCCCTGTGTATGGGACAGTGCTGTCACTGTGCACTGGAGCCTACTCTACCCAGCGAGCTCAGCCGGGCTGCAAATGGCACTGCCACAGCCCACCTCCCAACCCTGTTATGTCTGCTCCTCAGTACAGCCTGGCTGTTAAGGGCTCCTACAACTGCCAATGCGCAGTAAGGAGCGATCACATGTGACAAAGAGTGTAAGTTGGAATGAGAGGGACTAAGAGAGTGAGACAGAGCATGAACAAAGTGTAAGAGTGAACATGTATGTCAGAGTGAGTGGTGAGTGTGGGAGAGAGTGAGAAAAGTGTGTCTGAGAGAAAATGAGTGCAAGTATCTGAAATAGAGAGAGAACGTGAGTATGTTTGACAGTATGTTTGACAGTGTAGTGAGCATGTGTGAAAGAGTTATGGGTGAAAGAGCGAAAAAGTGAGAAAATATGTGGCAGAGAAAGTACAAGTGAATTGAGTGTGAGAAAGTGAAAGTGAGTGTGACAAGGCGGGAAGTGGGAACACATGAGAAAGTGAGTACCCTGACCTCCAAATCACAACTGACAGAGCAGAGAGAGTAAATTACAATGTACATTATATTATGCTAACACTTGCTCACAATAACCTCCATCCACTCTGACAGCTCTGACTCTGGCCTGACAATTTCAATCCTCCAAATGGGGTCACTGGGGAATAGGCTTGGGAAGCACAGGCCTAAGTATTCCTTTGGAGAAAATAGCATTCTTAGATTGAGCTACTGCTAAACAGTATCATCCATGTTTTTCATTCTGGGACCCACCAAGTAAATTACCAAGTTAAATAGCTGCTTTGAAGTCAATTGGGGTACCGTTCAGAGAGAGCCACAGCTTAGAGCCATTTCTCTGGCTTAATCCTCAGTCTACGGTGAATTAGTTGGCCGCAGCTGCAATAATATAATTAACATCAGTGTGCAAGGATGAGGGAAGTGCATATTGGTCATGGTCATTGATTCTGATTGCTATCCAGTGACCCCTGCCTGCACTGTTATATTTATGTGTGCGTGTACATTAGTGCATCAGATGAGTGCACTAGACTCAACGTCCCAACATTCTTCAATCTGTATTTCTGTAGATTTAAGTGGTCAATAAATAATCTGGCATGGTTGACGGATTTAACTATTCAGTTATTGTGCTTGATGCCTATAACCTGCTGAGCCAGTTGACTGACACAGGTCAAAAGATGCAACTTCAGTCATAAACATATTCCAGCAGCTGATGTTGGAGAAACTGTAATAGTCTCTGCAGTATGTCCTTGCAAAGCATCTCCCTTAACACTGGAAGCAAGTAGTTGAAGACACCACAGAGCAATGCTGCAGAGAGCAAAGTCAAAGGGAAACATTAAGATCCATCTGATCAGCAAAGGGGAGTTCTTTTCAATATTGTTCAAGGGACACGGGCAATGTTGGCTGGGCCAGTGTTTATTGCCCATCCCTAGTTGCCTTTGAGGAGATGGTGTTGTGCTGCCTTCTTGAACTGCTGTCGTCCATTTGGTGTATGCACATCTGTAGGGAGATCCAAGATTTCGATCCAGTGACTCTGATGAAACAGCGATACATTTCCAAGTCAGGATGGTGACAGACTTGGAGGAAACCTTCAGGCATTAGCGCTCCCCTGTATCTGCTGCCCTGGTCAAGGGGCTGGACGATGTTATCTAAATGGATCCGACAGAAGAAGCCAGGAGTCCAAGTCTAAACTGCAGAAACATGGGAAGGGAAGAAAAACTGGAATGGAATTCAGAGAGAGATCAAATAATGACAAACACAAAGAAGGGAGATGTACCTCTCAGATTCAAACTCTTTGGATGTAAAATAAAAATCCAAACTTGTTGAAATTTTCAAGTCATTATTAGGAGGATAAGGGCTTAGGAAAATGAGAGGTTGATATGTTAAGTAGGGAGACACATGCAATAAATGTATCTTTAAGTCAAAGGAAAAGATAGTGGGCTTGAACAGAACCAAAACTGACAAGGCAGATAAAGGAGATTGGATTACTGAGAGTGAGTGGATATTATTAGATTTGTGGGATAAGCCAACACATATGTAGAAAATGGACTGGTGCTCTTTGAGAATAATCATTAGGGATTAAGACTGAATTAGCCTAATATAGAACCATTTTAATGCTGAAGGTGCAAGGGGTATAGACGACCAATAGGTCAAAGGAGGAAAGATAACAGGAAAGGCAGGTCAACTTGATTATTTCACAGTATGTAGGTAGTGCTGGCAAGGCCAACAGTTTTAACCCATTCCTTACTGCCCTCAATAAAGCGGTGGTGACTCACTGTTTTGAACCACTGATGTCCACGTGGTGTAGGGACATCCACAGTGCCGTTAGGAAGAGTTCCAGAATTTTGATCTGATGACAATGAAGGAACAGCAACATAGTTCCAAATCATGTGGCATGTGGCTTGGAGGGAAATTTGAGGGCTGGTGTTCCAATGTACCTGCTGTTCATGCTGCTTTAAGTGGAGAAAGGTTGGGGGCTTGGAAGGTGCTATAGGAGGAACCTTAGTGAATCGTTGATGTGCAAGTAGAGGGTAGACCCTGCTGCCACTGTGCGGTGGAGGTGGAGGAAGGATTTCTCCTATCACAAATGAATCTTAAAGCACTTCACTGACTGAGAATGACTCTGATGTTCTGGGGCTGTGAAACATTCTGAATAAATGCAAACCTTTTTCTAAAAAAAATCTTTACCTCCAGAGCTCACCTTGTAGACCACAGATATTTGAGCTGAAACTAAATGTTAAATGGTGTTAGCTGCAATGTAACACCATGAATTGAGGACTGGTTGACTGGCAGGAGAAAGAGAGTAGAGATAAAGGATCTTTTCAGGTTGGCAGCTGGTGATTAGTGGAGTTCTGCAGGGGTCAGTGTGGAACCTAGTGGACATGGAGAAGATGTTTTCACTGATAGGAGAGACTAGGATCTGAGGACAGACTCAAAGTGGAGGAACAGACCTTTAGAATGGAGATGAGGAGGAATATTTCATTCAGAGACTGGTTAATCTGTGAATAAATTGCACACAAATTGTCAGCAGACCCGTAGAGGTTATGACAAATGTAACTGCTAAGAACTGTTTAAACCAAACCTTTCTTTCCTTTATTTTGGATTGTAAATTTAAAAAGAAAGGAGACCATGCTTTGAACTAAGGCTGTGGAGGAGTCAGTGTTGGACTAGGGTGGACAAAGTTAAAAATCACATAACATCAAGTTATAGTCCAACAGGTTTATGTGGAAGCACTAGCTTTCGGAGCACTGCTCCTTCAGCAATGTATCATTTCAGTTGCGTGACACTAATCTTTTGCTATAAATTCTGTGTCTTATGTTCCTGCTCCATACCTAACCGATGAAGGTGCCGCACAGTGAAAGCTCTAGTCCAAAACCTGTTGGACGATAACCTGGTGTTGTGAGATTTTTAACTGAAACTAAAGGAGACTGTGGAAAGAGTTGGCTGCAGCTCTAAGAATCTGAATTGTATACAAACGCTACCTCTTCCCGGAACATATAGAGCAAAAGCAGACCCCACAGAGCCAATGGCTTCTAACCTTAGTGAGATTATTGCTCGATAACAATGTATTGATTGGCTCCTGACCAACTAGTGATAGCTTATGAGGGCCAGTGCAAGACAGAACTACCTAGTCTGCATAGGAGAAACACAGCAGGAGAGGCAGATCCGAGGAAAGCTTATGCCCGAAACGTCGATTCTCCTGCTCCTCTGCCTGCTGTGTTTTTCCAGCACCACATTTTTCAACTCTGGTACTTCAGCATCTGCAGTCCTCACTTTCTCCTGCATAGGAGAAATGTCAAACAATCTGTCTATCTCCTTCTCTCTGGTGTGAAGGCATCAGAAAGTCTTCAGTAACAGCTAGATGTCGTCCTTTCTCTGCAAATCCCTCGATGAAGGAGGAATAAAACATCTTCAAAGTCAGTGAAAGGACAATTTCTCGAGAGTGAATGAAAACATTGGTGTATAAATAATCTTGTATCAAAAGTACAGAACAAAACGGAATTGGGAGAAATAGGGTAAGACAACTCATCAACTCCTGTGGTCCAGGCCAACGTTATCCAACTGTGCTTCCCCAATGTTTGTTTCCTTTTCCATCCTTAAAATCCATGTCATGTCCGTCAGTGAAGGGGGAATTTAAGAAGGGATAGAATTTAAGTTCTTTCGTTATAAGTTAGCAATTCATAAATCCTAATTGTTATTGCTTAAAGTTAATTTGTTTGAATGAAATAGTAATTTCTTGACAAGTACAGAAACCTGACGAGTGTTTTCTAGTAACTTGCTTTTGTCAGTGTTTACTCAGTTTGGAAAAGAGCCTGATTCCAGAGCAGAAGTGAGAGCGACAGCCCTTGACATTAAGGTTGCATTTGGCTGAATGTGGCAAAGAACCCTCATATGGATCAATGGGAATGGGGGACAATTCTCCACTGGTTAGAATCACACCTAAATCAAAGGAAGATAGCTGTGGTTGTGGGAGATCAATCATCTTAGCTCCAAGATATCGCTACAGGAGTTCCTCAGGGTGGTGTCCGAGGCCCAACCATCGTCAGTTTCTACGTAATGACTTTCCCTCCATCATAAGGTCAGAAGTGGGGACGTTCGCCAATGGCTGCATTATGTTCAGCACCAATCGTGACTTCTCAGATATTGAAGCAGTCCACGTTCAAATGTAACAAGACCTTGATAGTATCCAGACTCAGGCTGATAAGTGGCAAGTAACACACGCCCCACACAAATGCCAGACAATAACCATTCAATGGTGTTACTGTCACCAAATCCCCCATTATCAGCACCCTGAGGGTTATCAATGACCAGATACTGACCTGGACTGGCTACTTAAATACAGTAGCTACAAGAGCAGGTCAGAAGCTAGCAATCGTGTAACAAGTAACTCACCACTTGACTACCCAAAGATGTCCACCATCTACAAGGCACAAGTCAGCAGTGCGTTGGGATATTCCTCGCTTGCCTGATGGGATGGAGGGTCAACAACACTCAAGAAACTTGACACCACCCAGCACAAAACAGTCTGCTTGTTTGGCACCACATCCACTCCCTCCATCACAAATGCTCAGCAGCAGCAGCAGTGTGTACTATCTACAAGATGCACTGCTGAAATTCACCAAGCCTCCTCAGACAGAATCTTCTAAACCCTTCTATCCAGCTGGAAGGATAAGGGCAGCAGATACACGGGAACAATGTTCCCTCTAAACTGCACGAAGGCTCTGCTCATGGTGATCACTGTCAGCATGCTGACCACAGCACTCCACTCTGGTTTCAGAGGTTCCTGCTGTGTATGGGACTCAGCACTCACAATCCTGATCTGGATCTATAATCACTGTTCCCTCAGCACTGCTGGATCAAAATCCTGGAACCCTCTCTCTAACAGCATTATAGGTTTAGATGTAGCACATGGACTGTAGAGGTTCAAGAAGGCAGCTCTCCACCACATTCTCAAGGACAACCAGGGATGTGCAATACATGCTGTCTCAGCTATGACACCCACATTCCATGAGTGAATCTAAAAGAAAAAGAGGTAATTTGGGACTTTGGATAGTTTGACAAAATCTTTTCACATTTGTGACGACTCCTGGAGCGGCAGTGGCTCAGTGGTTAGCACTGCTGCCTCACAGCATCAGGGACCTGGGATCGATTCCCACCTTGGGTGTCTGTTCGTGTGGAGTTTGCACATTCTCCCCTTGTCTGTGTGTTTTTCCTCTGGGTGCTCTGGTTTCCTCCCACAATCTAAAGATGTGCAGGAGGGTGAATTGGCCAGGCTAAATTGCCCATGGTGTTAGGGGTATTAGTCCAGGGTAAATGTAGGGGGTTGGGTTACTTTTCAGAGGGTCAGTGTGGACTTGTTGGGCCAAATGGCCTATTTCCACACTGGAGGGAACCCAATCTAATCTAATCCTGGAATATTGGGGTTTAATTCCAGGCGCACTACTCCAATGAGTTATTACAGAAGACTTGTATTAAACCTATGATCTATGTGAATCTGTTGAATGACTTCCAGAGGGAAAAAAAACATTTTTCAATATATAAAGTTATGGCAGTTGAACAAAAATGGGAGGCAGATAGTACAGAAGATATTCAAACAAAACTCAACATTGAACTCTTCAACACAAGTTGTAAGGATCTAATGCTAGGCTCCTTCATGCCATAATCCTGACTTTCTCTCCTTAATTCTCTTTTGAAGCGTGTGATTTATGTGTGTGATATAGTGTTATGAGGAGTTTGTGGCCATAGTTATGAGTTAGAGGGTTTTACTGAATTTAAAGTTCTTTCCTAATGCTGTGTTGATGCAAGACAAATGTTTCTAGGTGCATGATCACATATGCCATTGCTATCATACAAGCTATCACATAAGTCAGAAGTGGTTACATAGCCACATGCTTGGTCAGTGTGCCAATAATGAAAGCATCATATAAGCATAGTTGGCAGCAATATGGGAAGATTACTGAATAAAACAAAGAGGAGATGCTGCTTCTAATCGATGTTTAACCAAGCTGCTCTAAATCCTTAAACAAGTAAGCTCTAAATTGTGGTTTTTGGAATGTAATACCAAACCTGTCTGAACTATAAATTTTAGCCAAATTAAAGATGCACAGATTTCACACTTTACTTTCATCTCCTTTGTTGCTTCACTTGCATTAAAAGTACGTCTGGTAACAAATGGAACTATTTCAAAACATTACAGCAAGATTAAAAACAAATCCCTAAAAGCTGTAGCTATCCCCCCAAGGGCACAGTAATCTATTGAAGCTTTTACTTTAACCCCTTAGGAGCTGAATGTTAATACTGATGTGAGAATGCAGCAGTCAGTCTTGTTTGGACCTGTCAGATATATATCAAAACTGGTACCACAATGACTGCTGCAGTGATGAACTCATTGCTGAAGAGGACAACAAATTGTGTCATCCAGACATGCACCAATTCTGTTACTTTGACTGAAACCCAGCACTGAGCTATAACCAAACTGGATGAAATGGCACAGTAGATCTGTGATCCAAATTAGTGTCAGTGGAAGGACCCATAATCTCTCTCTTTTAAAACAAAATGTGGGGCAGAATATTCCTTGTCATGCAGACCCGAAATTTATAAAATTGGGACTTCATTTCCAATTGGAGGAGTCATTGTCTTGAGGTCGAAACAGATTCTACAGTAGGGCAGGTGTGTGCAAGGCACTTTAAACAAATATCATATTCATATCATTTCATTTTGAATTTCAGATTAAATGCATATATGACCAGACTTGAAGCAAGCTAACAGGAAACATTAGCAAGATCAAAAAAGATTATTCATTTCAGTACTTAACTCAGCACTGTGATTAAACATTAATTCTGGTCTCTGACACCCCCAATTTTACTTTTTCAATTGTCTCTTCTCTGACTTGTAAATTCTGAATAATTTGGAATTCAGAACTTCATTACTTACATCCTATACCACACACTTACTCATCACCGCATCTTAACTGACTTCCATGACCAAAAACGTAGTTAACTTCTCCTTTGTGATTCCCTGTGCCTGGCTGTACCTTCTGTCTTTCCAAAATACCTCTGCATCCACTCCCCCCTCTGTTTACCATTGTTGAATGAGTATTCCATCATTTGCCCTCAATTCTAAACTTTTTTCCAAGACCCCTCCAAACTGTAAGCTTCACCTCCTTAAAACAACGCCAGAAACCCTGCTTCCCTGACCAACGCTCTGGCCTTCCCTAAATTCTATTCCTTTGAGAATCAATTTTCCTACCCTTGCCCTGGAAAATGCAATTTGTCTGCATATAAACATTAGAAGAGCAGAGCTCCACACATTATTCCCACCTCAAGTGACTGTCTGTGTGGAGTTTGCACATTCTCCCTGTGTCTGCGTGGGTTTCCTCCAGGTGCTCCAGTTTCCTTGCAGAGTCCAAAGATGTGCAGGTCAGGTGAAATTGCCATGCTAAATTGCCATAGTGTTAGGTGCATTAGTCAGAGGGAAATGGGTCTGGGTGGGTTACTCTTCGGAGGGCCGGTGTGGACTGGTTGGGCCAAATGGCCTGTTTCAACACTGGAGGGAATCTAATCTAATCTAATCAAATCTCATTTTGATATTTCAAAGAATGATTTGAGCATGGCAGGTTGGGTTACTACAACAGACCCACTAGACTGGCTGCTTACAAGTGGGTGGATTAACAAGCTTCCTCTGCTATTTTCACTGGGACTGTAATTATAGACAGTTTACATGTAGTAGTGCCCCGTAAAAGCTTATGCTGGGTTACAGAGGGTTTGTAGCAGCTTGGCAATTAACCAAAGGGCACGCAGATGAAAGCTGTCTGATTTTCACTCAGATCTTTGGGTCTGCTGATTTGCTGGTAAATGGCTCATAACTATAAGTATTGCTACTCCTGCACCAAGGTAGGCTCGACACACCTCCAGCATGGAACTCCTACCCAGTGCTATGGTGAAGGGACGGGTGGAAAGTGGACCCCTAGAACTCTAATGTAGGGCTTAACTGCAGAATGCAACAAAATTGGAGATGCAGTGGACAGCAAGGAGGTTACCTCAGAGTACAATGGGATGTTGATCAGATGGGCCAATGGGCTGAGGAATGGCAGATGGAGTTTAATTTAGATAAGTGTGAGGTGCTGTATTTTGGAAAAGCAAATCAGAGCAGCACTTACACACTTAATGGTAAGGTCCTGGGGAATGTTGCTGAACAGAAATCTTGGAGTGCAGGTTCATAGTTTTTTGAAAGTAGAGTCGCAGGTAGGTCAGATCATGATGGCGGCGTTTGGTATACTTTCCTTTACTGGTCAGAGTATTGAGTATAGGAGTTAGCGGGGGGGGGGGAAGCATGTTCCAGCTTTACAGGGCATTGGTTAGGCCACTTTTGGAATATTGCATCTAATTCTGGTTTCCTTCCGATAGGTATCGTAGAATCGCTATAGTGTGGAAACAGGCCCTTCGGCTCAGCAAGCCCACACCAAACCTCCAAACAGTAACCCACCAGACCCATTCCCCTCTTATTCTACATTGACCCCAGACTTATGCACCTAACCTACATATCCCTGAACACTATGGGTAATTTGGCATGGCCAATTCACTGTGGGTGGCAAGGTGGATCAGTATTTAGCACTGCTGCCTCACAGCATCAGGGACTCAGGTTCAGTTCCAGCCTCTGGTGACTGTCTGTGTGGAATGTGCACAATCACCCACTGTCTGAACGGGTTTCCTCTGGGTGCCCCGGTTTCGTCACACAATCCAAAGATTTGCAGGTTAGGTGGATTGGCCATGCCAAATTGCCTGTAGTGTTCAGGGATGTGTAAGTTAGGTGCATTAGTCAGAGGTAAATGTAGAATAATAGCAGAATGGGTCTGGGTGTGATGCTCTTCGGGTGGTCGGTGTGGCCTTGCTGGGCTGAAGGACCTGTTTCCACACTGTAGGGGTTATATGATTCCTACCAGAAGGATGCTGTGAAACTTGAAAGGCTCAGAAAAGATTCACAAGGATGTTGGCCAGAGTTGGAGGGTTTGATCTACAAGAGGAGGCTGAATAGGCTGAGGCAGTTTTCCCTGGAGCGTTGGAGCCTGAGGGCAGACGTCATACAGATTTACAAAATCATGAGGGGCATGAATAGGACAAATGGACAAGGTCTTTTTCCTGGGTTGGGGGGAGTCCACCACTAGAGGGCATAGGTTTGGGGTGAGGGGGGAAGATTTAAAAGGGATCTAAGGGGCAACTTTTTCACGCAGAGGGTGGTGTGTATATGTAATGAGATGCCAGAGGTAGTAGTGGTGGAGGCTGGTGCAATTACAACATTTAAAAGACATCTGCATGGGTATAGGCAGGGTTTCAAGGGATATGGGCCAAGTGCTGACAAACAGGACTAGATTAGGCTAGGATATCTGGTCAGCACGGACCAAAGAGTCTGTTTCCATGCTGTACAACTCTATGCTTCTATGACTCGAAAAGACTGGAGTGAACAAACTTTAAAAAGTTCAATAAAAGGAAAGCATTTCTTAATGTGAGAGACAGCGAATTGCCTCTTACTATGGGAGAAAAGGACAGAGTAGACCAGAGTAAACAATTGGGTCATTGAGTCTTTTGGTAAATGTCTTGGAATGGAGATGAAACAATGACGACAACCCAACATCCAATTTGCCCCATTCACTTCCCTAGTATGACCCAGTTCATGGAACTAATGCTCTTGGTAAAATCCCCAACATGATGAATAAACTTAGTATTTTACCTCAGTCGAATTGTGACTAAAAATATTATATAAGCATTTTAAATTTAACTCTGATTTTCCAGGCACTGATGGTCAGAATGAGAGTTATAAAATATCACACACAAATATCAACAATCTGACATGAGCACAGGATGTAGAAAATAGAAAATTAAGTTGAAAATTAGCAACCCGTCTTGCTTATTAAAGCACATCCTTGACTGTACTTCCAGTTATTAAGCTGTCAGACAATGCATGGTTACAAAAGCTAAATTTGAAAACAAAACACTTCACAATACCACACAACAAATTCAATGTGGATAAACCTATCAGCCTCCTGATCATACGGAGGAACAGGAGGTAGCCATTCAGCACCTCAAGCATGTTCCATCATTCAAGTAGATCACAAATATCAAGGACCTCAACTCCATTGACTTGTCTTCTTCAGATTCTTTGATATCTTTGACCAGTATAAGTATATCAATTTCAGTTTTGAAAACGTCAGTTGACCCAGCATTCTGAGGAAGTGAATTGCAAACTTCTACTACCCATGAGAGAAGGCTCTTTGTCATTTAAAAAAAGCAAAATCCCTCTAATTAAGATGTAGAGGTGCCAGTGTTGGACTGGGGTAGACAAAGTTAAAAATCACATGACACCAGGTTATTAGTCCAATAGGTTTATATTGAAGTACAAGCTTTCAGAATGCTGCCCCTTTGTCAGATAGCTAGTGCAGTACTCCACTAGCTGTCTAACGAAGGAGCAGCGCTCCAAAAGCTCGTATTTCCAAATAAACCTGTTGGGCTATAAGATGAGATGAGATTTTTTTAAACTTACTCTAATTAAGTTAAGTACTATTGTTCTGGATTCCAAGAGGAACCTGTTCTATCAAACTCAATTGTCATTTTAAATGTCATCTTTCAAAACTCAAGGAAATATTTTCCTGTGTAAAAGCAATGTACACAAAATTCAATTATCATCATCTTAAAATTATTTTGATCAATTTGCATTGCAAACATTTAGGTCAATCAATATACTTTAACTAGATCTGCACTGTTTTGCTTTTTTAAAATTCCTTCAGAGGTTTTGTGTTCGCCACCACTCTTCTTTGAGGTTAGACCAAGGATGTATACAATCTTAGCCCCACCTCATCACTGAGTCTATCAGGATAAACTTGACCAAAATTTGGCAATAACATCTTGTGCAGAACCTTATCAAATGCCACTGGAAGTCACATTAACACCATCTTTAAACATTCCCCTACCTAATTAGCTACCAAATTCCTCAAAGAGAGCAGCATGTACATAAACACTAAAGGATCTCCATTAACATTACTCATGGATGCTATGAGTTCGATCTTGCAAGTTAGCAGAATTCATTACACTCCTGTTCAAGGGCCCTAACTGGAAGCTGCTGTTACTGTTTAAGTGAAGGGGCTATTTCAGCCTTGCATATCAGTGAAGTTTTTACCATTTGGATTTAGTCTGGTGGATCCTCGAGATCATTTAGTGTGCATCGCCTGACGTTAAAAATCCAGAATTTAGTTACATTTATTTTGTTTAGAGTTCCTCATCAATACCTGAATGTCCTTATGCAATTCCATTTTTTTTCCCTTATACTCCTTCCTGCAGCACATTGGTCTCGAATCAAAATTCACTTTAATCGAATCTGCTGCTGAACTCTTACCTGCTGAAATTGTATTTGCCTGTAAATGCCCTGGGATAATAAAACACTGCAGTGAGTGCTGCTTCTTCCCTAGAGATTCAAATATGGACTAAAGCTTAGGTCAAGAAATCAAATGGTGAAGTTGGTTACATTTACACAGAGTTTGTGTGTGAGAACCAATATTTTGGCTTATCTTCATAGTGAAGTAGACAAACACAGCATCAACAAATGCACTCTGGCAGATGCTTCCTGAAAGGAATGCAGATTGCTCTGAATACACAACACCAGGTTATAGTGTTGCAGGTTTATTTGGAAGCACTAGCTTTCGGAGCGCTGCTCCTTCATCAGCTGGTTGTCAGGTTGAAAGCGCTCCGAGAGCTAGTGCTTCCAAATAAACCTGCTGCACTTTAACCTGATGTTGTATGATTTTTTAACTTTGTCCACCCCAGTCCAACACTGGCACCTCCAAATCATGCTTTGAATACTTCATTCATACTTAGTGGTATAATAGTGTCCAAACTAGTAAAACATTCCAAACATAAGAACGATCTGAAAACTCAACCTATTGGATTTAGCATCAGTAAGAGTTACAATGCTTTAAATAGAACTGGATTTGAGAACAGACTCCTAAGTGAAGAGTCTATGTTCTGTCAGTCTGCATGATGTGGTTGTTTCCATTTGATATAATACCTCATCTTTCCTTGGAATCACACTACTGGGAGCCAGAATTGTGCTTCACATTGTACAAAACTGGGAAAGAGAAACCAGTGGCTGAAAACTGCATTAAGATGGAACACAGAAGCACATTTAATCAGCATTTATGTAAGCAAAGCTTGATGACTCAATGCAGCAAAGTTGTGATTACCTCAGTCCAGGGAAGGTCATTGCTAGAACTTTTTAAGAAAGGATGCCACACCTATTTGACTACTTGGCCACGTATTGATTAATCAGAGTCAGCTATTAAAGGTCAGCAGTGTCAATAGACAATCCCGAAGGCCTCTAATTGAGAAATGAACAAAAGATGGAAGCAAAAAATATAGTTTACAACTGGAGACAATTAACAGTCAAGCCAGTAAGTGATAATCTGTAAAAGAAGGTAACATAAAACCCAGTAAATACTAAATTCAAAGTAACTTAATTCAGGTTCTCTGCTAATTGACAACTTGTCACTAAATTCCTACTTAGCAGTGTTAATTGCATTGCTAAATTAATATTTTTCAGTTTTAAGTGGAAAAACGATTTGGATTCCTAAAGTAAACTTCTAACCCTAAACTGTAATAATTCTACAGGAAACACTTCCAAATTAGTAAATCCTCTTTTTTCTTATGGGCACCATTGATCAGCGGTATCAATTTGATCAGATGCACAATCAGATTGTCATCACGAGCAGATACAGGATTGAGACCATAAGAGTAGAAGTAGGCCATTCAGCCCACTGTCAGTTCATGGCTGATTGGACGAACCTCAGCTCCACTTTCCTGCTTCTTCCCCATAATCCTGATTCCCTTACTTACCAAATCTATTTAAATATACTTACTGACCAAGCCTCAACAGCCCTCTGCAGTAAAGAATTCCACAGATTCACTATCCTTGGAGTAGAAATCCAACCTCATCTCTGCCTTAAATGTGACCTCTTATTCTGAGATTAAGCCCTGTGGTGTAGCCTCTCCCACAAGGGGAAAAACCATCTCATATCTATCATGTCAGGATCCCTAAGAATCTTGTATGCTTCAATAAGGTCACCTCATTCTTTTATACCCCAATCTGTACAGGCTCAATCTTCTTAACCTCTCCTTATGATACAGCACCTCCATACCTGACATCAACTTAGTGAACCTCCTCTGGACTGCCCCCAATGTTTATCTTTCCTTACATAAAGGGCCAAAAACTGTACACAGTATCCTAGCACATCATATAGTTTTAGCAAAATCTCCTTATTTTTATACTCCATTTTCTGTGAAATAAAGGCAACATTTCATGAGCCTACCTATTATCTATTGGACCCTACCGTTTTGCGATTCATGGACAAGGACTCCCAAATCCCTCAGCTCAATGGCTTTTTATAGTCTATTTAAATAACATACCACTCTTCTATTCTTCCTGCCGAAGTAATGTCTTATTTCCCCACATTATATTCCTTCTGAAACGTTTCTGCCCATACAGCTCCCTCTGCAGACTCTATATAATCCTTACCACTTGCATTCCAAATTCTTTTTGGGATATCCACGAACTTGGCTATAGTACATTCAAGTTTTCACATCCAACTCATCAGTGCAATATTGTCAATAACTGAGGTTCCAACACTGATCCCTGCAGCACACTATTAGCTACAGCTTGCCATCCTGAAAATTCCTCTTATCCCAACTCTGTCTTCTATTAGTTAGTCACTCCGGTATCTGTGCTAATATACTACGTACAGCACCATTGGTACCTCTTTTCCACTTTCCGTGTAAAATCAATTTAATGTGCCAGGCACAGCTATCGTTAATTTGTAATGGCTATAAAACTGAGTCAGCTACTTCTCAGTATTCATCACCTTAATCCTTTCTCAACTTTCAGTAGCAAACACGGGAGGGACAAGGATGCCCCTGGTGCTAACATTGCATCAGGAGAATCAACATATTGCAATAATCAACAATAATAATCTAACAATCACACATTTCTCTGAACAAAGAAAACAGAATACCATGGAAGTATTAGAAGAAAAGCAAGCACTTTTGATGTTAACTCTTGTATGACTCAGGAGGACATTAGTACTCCCTGACTGGACTTATGCCCACAGATAGATTCTGTATGACTGACTAAATGGAGATAACCCTTTTGTTAGATCAGGTCCACGGGAGACAGAATGGTGAGTCAAAGGAAGCAATGGTCTAGTTAAAAACATTAAAGAGGAACTCCCAGTCTATGGCTGACTCAATTACAACACACACCCTGCAATTACTCTGGCACCTAATGGAAGTGAAATACTGACTGCAGAAAAGACTATTTAAAAACTAAAAATTAAGTTTCATTATAATTAACAAACAAATATTATGGTCCAAACTCATGCGAAAATTATGGCATTTGTCTCCTTAAGGATTTTGTTTCAAGTATGTTTCAGACAATAATGGATAACTAATTGAGGCTTTTAAAATTCTTTCATGGGATGCGGGTGTTGCTGGCAAGGCCAGTACTGTATTTGTTGCTCATCCCTTAACTGCTCTTAAACTGAGTGGATTACATGGCCATTCCAAACCGCAAATTGGAGGAACAACACCTCACCTCCTGCCTGGGCAGCCTACAGCCCGGAGGACTCAACATTGAGTTCCCCAATTTCAAATAACCTCCCTTCCCATGCCGCGACTCCCTTTCCAGCCCCTCCCTCTCCCTTCCACACCTCCCTGCCACCAACCACATTCACTCCTCCCATTGACCAACCAGGTCGTACCCCTCTGCCTGTCTTCACCCAAACCCACTTCACCACCCTGCCCCTGCCTCCCCCTTAATCTGCAACCCTCCACCACACCCATCCCCAATCCTGATGAAGGGTTACACCCAAAATATTGACTTCTCCACCTCCTGATGCTGCCTGGCTTGCTGTGTTCTTCCAGCTTCTTGCCTGTCTACTTTGGCTTCCATCATCTGCAGTTTTTTTTTGTCTCTGGCCATTTCAAAGGGCAGATAAGAATCAACCAGGATATCTGTCTGGGCCTCTGGATTATGGTCCAGTGATATTACACCTCCAGGTCAGCATGTCAGTAAACAAGGCAGGAAATTAACTCCCTCACCACCACCATACTGACCCCATGCCCCATAAAAAGTGTTAGAATGCATGTTTAACATGATGGCTAGCTAATAACATTGTTTCAAACAAAGGAAACAACTCGAAAAGGAATATAATGGTGAAAACTTGCAGCACGCTGCTGTGCAGGGGGACCTGGGTGTCCAAGTCCATGAATCACAAAATGTTGTTTTGTAGCTGTAGCAGGTAATTAAGATGGCAAATGGAATATTGTCCATCATTGCTAGAGGAAGAGAGTTTAAAAACAGTGAGGTTATGCTGCAGCTGTATAAAGTGCTGGTGAGGCCACACCTCAGGTACTGCGTACAGTTTGTCTCCTTACTGGCACTGGAGTGGGTGCACAGGAGATTAATTAGGTTGATTCTATAACCCTGCATTTCCTGTGGCTAACCCACCTGCATATCCCTGGACACCATGGGTAATTTGGCATGGCCAGTCCACTTAACCCACACATCTTTGGATTGTGGGAGGAAATTGGAGCACCTGGAGGAAACCCACACAGACACAGGGAGAATGTGCAAACTCTACAGTCAGTCACCCAAGGCCACTGTGTTATCCAGATGCAATATCCTTTCCATATCTAACCTGAAGGCCCCCTCAGATCTTTTATGTTGCAATCAAGATGCCTCTTGTTCTTCTAAGCTCCAGCAGACACAAGCCTAGTCTGTCCAACCTTCCTTCAGAACACAATCTACCTATTCCAGGAATTAGTCTGCAAATATTCTCGGAACTGCCTCCAAATATTTACTTCCTCCCTTAAATAGGGAAACCAATGCTGTATACAGTACACCAGATGTGTCTTGTTGTAGGAACACAACAGCCCTACGTATTATTCAATTTCCCTCACACAATGATCTTTAAAATTCTATTTGCGTTCATAATTACTTGCAGTACCTGCACACTACACTTTTGCAATTCATGCACTGGGACACCAAGATTCCTCGGCATCTCAGAACTCTAATCTCTCACCATGTAGATAATATGCTTATTTTTTGATCTTCCTTCCAAAATTGAATTTTTTGCATTATCTTACATTATACACCATTTGCCACATTCACTTAACCTGTTTATTTCCTTTAGTCACCTCCTTCCGTTGTTTTCACAACATACTTTCCTATCTTTAAATCACCAATAAATTTAACAAGCATACCTTCAGTCCGTTCATCCAAGTCATTTATATAATTGTTGCCTCCTTGATTTCCAGTTAGCTAGCCAATCTCCTGACTGTGCCAATATGTCAGCCTACATGATAAACCTTTATTTCATCAATAACATTTGGTGTAATACCCTATCAAATACTTTCTGAAAAGTTAAGTTCAGCATAGCCAGTGATTCCACTTTACCCACATTGCGCTACCTCTTTGAAGGAGTCCAAAATATTAGCTAAACACAATTTCCCATTCACAAAATCAGGCTGACTCTGCTCTGAATGTGTGTGTCCTGGGATGACATTATTAATAGCTTCTAACAGTTTTCACTATGAAAAATGTCAAACCTATAGTTTCCTGCTTTCTGTCTCCTTCCCCGTTTGAATCAAAGAGTTAAATTAGCTACCTTCCAATCTAATGAAGTCTTCCCTGAACCTAGAGACTTGTGAAAAATTAAAAGCAACACATCAACGGTAATGGGAGTAGTTTAGTTGAGAAACTCAGTCAGCATGGATGAGATGGACCGAAAGGTCTGTTTCTGTGCTGGTATGACTTAAATGACTTTATACAACTACCTCATTATAACATCTTTTCAGAATCTTGAATGAAAACCTTTGGGATCCAGATAATTGCTGATTAAGTTCTAACAATTTGCAGGGTACTCTTTTGCTGGTGACTGTAATTTCCTTAAGCTCTTCCTTCACTTCTAATTTCTGATTGACAGCTAGTTCTGGGATGTTACATCGATACTGCATCATGAAAACAGACACAAAATATTGGTTCACGTCAACAACCATCTCCTTATTTTTAATTATTAATCCACAGACTCATTTTCTATGTTATCAACATTTACTTTGTTAGCTCTTTTTAAGTAGCTGTAGAAGCTTTTAATATGTCCTTATTTTTTTTTTAGCTAGCTTTATCTCATATTCTATTTTTTTGCTCTTTATTAATTATTAGACATTTTTTATTGGTTTTTATATTTTGTCTAGTCTTTTGACCTGCCAACCATCTTTGCACAATTATATGCTTGTGGGCAGCACAAGTGGCTAGCACTGCTGCCTTACAGTGCTAGAGACCCGGGTTCAATTCCCGCCTCAGGTGACTCTCTGTGTGGAGTTTGCACATTCTCCCTGTGTCTGTGTGGGTTTCCTCCGGGTGCTCCGGTTTCCT
The DNA here is from genome assembly GCF_020745735.1 of Hemiscyllium ocellatum. NCBI lineage: Eukaryota > Metazoa > Chordata > Chondrichthyes > Orectolobiformes > Hemiscylliidae > Hemiscyllium > Hemiscyllium ocellatum. The sequence continues at coordinate 40,261,111 of NC_083437.1, read as the reverse complement.
CCCACAATCCAAAAATGTGCAGGTTAGGTGAACTGGCCATGCTAAAATCTCCCGTAGTGTTAGGTGAAGGGGTAAATGTAGGGGAATGGGTCTGGGTGGGTTATGCTTCAGCAGGTCGGTGTGGACTTGTTGGGCCCAAGTGCCTGTTTCCACACTGTAAGTAATCTAATCTAAGTAATCAAATCTAATCTAATCTTTAATACATTTAGCATTTTTTAGTTATCCATAGATAAATAGCCCTTCATTTGGAATTTCTCTCTCTAGTTGGCATGTTTCTATGCTGTGCATTCTAAAAAGAATCCTTTAAATTTTTACCCTGTGTCCCTGTTAACCTTTCCCTTACCTTAAATTGCCTCAACTAAAGTCCGAGTTTGCTGCAAGAGCTCAAACATTCTGCATCGTTGATAAGTGAAGCACTTGGGCCACAAGTGTTTGACCATTAAGCCAAAAGCTAGTGGTGAAAACTGCCCATTGTGGAGCTTGTTATAAGTTGGGTAATCACAGTGGACGTCTATGTCTCTACCATTTCTGGATAGTTTCAGCCTGAGTGAATGTCAGGTTAATAATGTTCACTGGACTTTAAAGCTTTTGACATGGCTTAGAATCAGTGTTTTGTTTCAGGCTTTCAGTATTTCATCAAATAGACAATATGGGGTTTTGCAAAATACTTACAGTCAGTTACTATAACAAGGTAGGGCTTTCTAGAAAAATAGCTTTTGGATCTTTCTTGATCAAATATCTGCTCTAACGTCTTCACAAAGCTCACTAACAGAATGGTGATTGGTGAAGAACGATTTATGACAGCTCGGCATTGAATACTCTTTCCCATTTGCAAACTTAAAATTTTGCACACTGTGCACACTTGGAAATGCCACGGTTGACTCTGCTCATCAGATTCTGTTGGTAACACTGCCAGTTTTAAAATAGCACACCCTCCAACTCGCTGCGATCAATGTCACCACAGATCTGTTACTGCAGATTCGGTTGTTTAACAATGGGTTTTTCTGTGCTACTTGTGCAATGCAAAATATAATGCATTAAAAGAAAATAGAATTCTGTTTCCAGCACAATCTCAAAAATAATTCCCACATGTTGAATCATTACAGCTCGAGTAGGATCAGAAAAACTATCATTTGGTCGGGTAACATACAGACAAGACTCAGTAATAGCTCTTCCAATAGGGGTGAGTGGTTGACACACAAACTGCAGTCATGGTCCAGAGGGTTAATGGTAATAATGCAAACTGGCAGAAAAATGAAGAATGTAAAAAAATAGTTTCACAAATGAATACATTAAGGTCATTAATGGACTAATGTAAGCCAGTTTTATATATGATGCAAGGCTAATATCAAACTGCTCAGAGCTGGCACTCTATAGCTTGATTGCAACACAGTGTTAATGCTATTAAATGTGTCAGCCTCTTTCTGAAGCTGGCTACAATACAATGACTATTAGAGTTTTGCTCAAAAAAAAGCACATTGTCTTGCAATCATCAAGACATTTTCAAGTATGCTGTTGTAAAAGAGAACAACATTTTTATACTGGATGAGAAGAGCATGCTGTTAGGCTGGGAAGTGGATAAGTGGTTGACAGGACCGTTCATCTTGAGACAAAGTCAGAAGTCACCTGACACCACGTGATAGTCCAATAGGTTTATTTGAAATGACAAGCTTTTGGAGCGCTGTTCCTTCATCATGGGAAGTGCACAGGCTCAACTGTGCCAGTGCACTTCCCTCCACTTCACTCAATGAAGGAGCAGTGCTCTGAAAATCTGTCATTCCAAATAAACCTATTGGACTATAACCTGGCATCGTGTGACTTCTGACTTTATTCATCCCAGTCCAGCACCAGCACGTCCACATCATATAGAGTCATAGAGATGTACAGCATGGAAACAGACCCTTCAGTCCAACCCGTCCATGGCGACCAGATATCCCAACCCAATCTAGTCCCACCTGCCAGCACCCGGCCCATATCCCTCCAAGCTCTTCCTATTCATATACCCATCCAAATGCTTCTTACCCTGAGACAAACTAACAAAAACATCAAGTCCATCAGTCTTGTACATGATTGTTCAATTGAAGGAACTCATAACAGAAAACCTTTGACCAACAAATACTGTTGACATTTTCCTTGGTAAGAAGTGAGGATTTGTTTTGTCATTTTGCTGCTGAAGGCAACTTCTCTGATTCATCGTGTATGCTCCTCAAAAGGTCACGAACACTGACTTCAAGCGACTGTCACATTTGGGACAGAGAAAGCAGAACAATGAACTGTTAAAATTCACAAAGGCTCAGGGAGCAGAAGTCTTATTGGCGAAAAATCCTGATAATTTTCCCACCGTGTGCAAAATGCTTGATGACCAGGATTGTACGGTCAAATGCAAAACTTTCAAAAGGAAATGAATTTCCTATAAAAATGACACTTAAATGCAGAGTAAGAACAGAGATAGTCTCTAAAAGGGAAGTGAGACCCAAATCAAACTGCACTGCAGGGTGAGTGAGAAGCTACATAATTTGAGTTAACTGCAGTGACATTTTATATTCATGAAGGATATACACCTCACTGAATTTCACATGTAGACTCACTACATGTCAGCATGAAAATTGACAGTTCTGTTGGCAGAAAAGTAGTTCAATATTTCTACTGTTATTACACCCACTGGAAAATCTGTGCACACTGTGTGGAGATTGAATGAGCAAAGAACTGGCTTCAACCCACCATTAGGGAACTGTTAGCTGCCGCAAAGAGTCAAAGCTCATGCAAGACAAATAGCCACCAGCATGAGATACTGGGGTATAGCCAGTGCCTACAAAACCTTATCCAAGCAGGAATCAATAAAGGGAGAAAATGAGGGCAGTTAAAAGAGTCAAGAGGATAAGTCGTCCCTTCGGTGACACTAGCGTGTTTGCCATTTCACCTTTAAGGCTTCGCTACAACTCGACATTGTTAAGATTGATTCGACAAACATTCCAAATGCTCATTGTTCAGATTTTGGCTGTCGCACATTGTCTACGTGGAATCATTCTTAACATCAGGGAAAGACTGTATAACAATTGCTACTGGCAGCAGATAGCTGATGTTTTTGATACCTGAACTTCACACAGCAGTGGATTAGAGACAGCATTAAGAGGCCCAAAGTAAATCTTGAACTGGCTTTCAAAAGTTGAAGGCAGAGGTACAGAAAAAAAAGGTTTGATATTGTCCTTGATCTCTGGGTTAACCCTGCTTTTGGGCTTCAGAGGGGAAAGGCAACATTATTTAAATGTCGAGCAAGATCTGCTGATGGATAGTCAGTTGATCATTTCTTACTTTTGTGTCATCTAGGGATACTCAAGCTTCACTGAGACCAGCTTACGCTAAAGGAAGAGCATTCAAAAACAGGACTTTCTGGTCTCAATAGCTTAATGCAAACCAGATCATCGTCTCATTTCACAGTATGTAACTCTGCCAAGGCGTACACAACATTCAAATCTGATGGATCAGTCCCTGTCAATTTCCTTTCTTGGACAGGTCACAATCTCCATTCACTTTCCCTTCAAGTCTTTAATTGAAATTAGGGGAAAATTCTTTGGGAATAATGAGGTAAACTTTAATTTTGTTACTCTGCCTCCCAATGTGTTGTGTCACAATGCCACCCACAGGATTACACATTCTAGTGAAACGCTATTTGGGAGTGAAAGTGATTTAACTGAAACCTTACACCTGAATCTCGCTCAGGCTGTGCAATAAAAGGCATGCTCATTGGAATACTGATTTTTAAAAACCGACCACACTATGTACTCAAAGATTAACTGTTTAGATACTAACTACACGGTGATCAACTTAACCAGAGCCCAAATGAAAAAGCTACAAGCAATTTGTGAGGTTCTGTAGCATCAAGACAGTCTGGTCATGAGAATCTGTAAAAAGTATCTGGATGAACACTTGAAATGTTCTAACATTCAAGGTCATGGACCAAGTGCTAGAAATCGGGGATAGTGTAGATTTGGAGTAATTTTTTTGCCAGTGTAGATTTGATGGGCCAAAGGGCCTCTTTTGTACTGTATGATTCTATGATCCTGTAGGCGGCAGCATTTTAGGAGGATACTTGCTTTTATAAAAGGACCAGCAAATGAGAGAAGGGCCCAATGAGAGAGTTGACTAGGTGATAAAGCCTTATGAGAACTGTAAAATTTCACATTTGGTGCTATTTCCAGGGCTCAGAAAATAAATCTGTTTGGGGGGTTTTAGTTGTGGATCTTGTCCATAGAATTCCAAAGTAAGTAAAAATTGATTTGGCATTTCAAGTGCACAACTACTTGACAGCCCAAGTTGGAATAATGAGCTCACTGCTGCAGTTCCTGATTGCTCTAACTGCCAACTTGGAGTTTGTACAATGAAGCAAACCCCAAACCACTTGCAGCTTGTGAATGCAGCAGACACAGCAGTTTTTTTCATTCTCAACAAAAACATAATTGTTTGATAAGAGAGTGCAATGAGGTGGTAAACTACTTCACAACAAAGTAAACTTTCATGGCTAAGTATGTACTGGCTGCCCTCAATTATTTGCTCAATATTCTGGATGCAGTACTAAACAAAAAAAGCTGGGCCCATTCCAATCCATTTTTATTCAGATTTTATTCACTAATAGGACGTGGGTGTCGGCTGGCCAGCATTTATTGCCCGGCCCCAGCTGCCCTTGGGAAAGTGGTGGCAATCTACCTTCTTGAACCACTGCAGTCCCATATGCTGTGGATTAAACCATAGTGTCATTAGGGAAGGAATTCCAGAATTTTGACTCAGCCACACCAAAGGAACAGTGATATATTTCCAAATCAGGACGGTGAGTAACTTGGAGGGCAACTTACAGTAGTGGTGTTCCCATTAATCTGCTACCCTTGTCCTTCTAGACAGACATGGTTGTAGGCTTGAAAGATGCTGTCTAAGAATCGTTAATGAATTTCTGCAGTGTATCTTTGGATATTACACACTGCAGCTAAGGAGTCTCAGTGGTGGAGGGAGTGGATGTTTGTGGGTGTGATGCCAGTCAAACAGGCTGCTTTGTCCCAGATGGTGTCAAGCTTCTTGAGTGTTGCTGGAGCTGTCTATCCAGGCATGTGGAGAGAATTCCATCACATTTCTGGCTGGTACCTAGTAGATTGTGGACAGGATTTGGGGAGTCATGTAGCGAGTTACTTGCTGACGTTTTCCTAGGCTCTGTCCTACTCTTGTAGCTCCTGTATTTACATGGCTAGTTCAGTTCAGTTTGTGTCAATGGTAACACCCAGGATATTGATAGCAGTAACATCACCGTATGCCAAGGGGCAGGGGTTAGATAGTATCCTATTGGAGATGGTCATTACCTGGCAGTTGCATGACATGAATGTTACTTACCACTTCTTAGCTTAATGCTGGATATTGGTCAAGAATGTGGTGCTGGAAAAGCACAACAGGTCAGGCAGCATCCGAGGAGCAGGAGAATCGACATTTCAAACAGAAGCCCTTCATTAGGAAGGGCTTTTGCCTGAAACACTGATTCTCCTGCTCCTTGGATGCTGCCTGACCAGCTGTGCTTTTCCAGCACCACACTCTCGACTCTAACCACCAGCATCTGCTGTACTCACTCTCCCCTAATCCTGGACATTGTCCAGATTTTGTTGCATTTGCAAGTGGACTGCTTCAGTATCTGCGTTGCAAATGGTGCTGAACATTTTGCAATCATCAGTAAACATTCCCACTTCGAACATTATGATAGAGAGAATGTCATTGATGACGCATCTGAAGATTGGGCCCTGAGGAACTCCCACAGAGATGTCCTGGAGTGGAGATGACTGACCTCCAACGACTGCAACCATCTTCCTATGAGCTAGGTAGGAATCCAACCAGTGGAGAGTTTACCTCTCAATATCTATTTATTCCAGTTTTGTTATGGGCCCTAGGATGTGTCGAATGCAGCTTTGATGTCAAGCCTCCCTTCTGGAATTTAGAACTTTTGTCCATGTTTGAATCAAGGCTGAGTGGCCCTGGCAGAACCCAAACTGCATCACCGAGCAGGTGCTGCTTGACAGCGCTATTAATGAATCTTCCATCACTTTACTGATGATTGAAAGTAGGTCAGTAATTGCTTGGATTGGATTTGTTCAGCTTTTTGTGCATAGGACATACCTGGGCAATTTTCCACATTGTCGTCTAGATGCCAGTTGTAAATGTACTGGAACAACGTGGCTAAGGGAGCAGCAGATTCTGGAACACAAGTCTTCATTATATTGCCAGAAAAGTGTCAGGGCCCATTGCCTTTGCACTATCCAGTGCTTCCAACCATTTCTTGACATTACTTGGAATGAATTGAATTGGTTGAAGACTGACAACTGTGATTGATTGATTAACTAACTGATTTATTGTCACATGTATCAAAATACAGTGAAAAGCTGTTTACAAGTTGTACAGGCAGAACACAGCAAGCAAGGATCTACAGATCAGAGATGGTTAAATAAAAGCTTAGAGACATACAGGTTACACAGGGCGTGTGCTAGGTAAGGTCAATGTTAGAAAAATCAGCATTATTTGAGGCTAGACAGCTCATTCATCAGTCTAATAACAGCAAGGAAGAAACTGTTCCTGAATCTGCAGTGTGCATGTGTTCAGGCTTCTGTATCTTCTGCCTGGCAGAAGAGGTTATCGGTGATTACCACGGTGCAATGGACCTTTCATAATGTTAGCAGCCTTTCCATGGCAGTGAGCTTTGTAATTGGAGACCATGGACGGAAGGTTGATTTCTGTGTTGGTCTGGGCTGTGCACACCACCTTCTGTAGTTTCTTATGGTCCTGGGCAGAGCTGTTGCCATACCAGTCCATTATGGACCCAGGAGAAAGTGAGGACTGCAGATGCTGGGGATCAGAGCTTAAAAGTGTGTTGCTGGAAAAGCGCAGGTCAGGCAGCAAAGGGGAAGGAGAATCGATGTTTCGGGTATAAGCCCTTCTTCAGGAATGAGGAGGGTGTGCCAAGCAGGCTAAGATAAAAGGTATGGAGGAGGGACTTGGGGGAGGGGCGTTGGGAATGCGATAGGTGGAAGGAGGTTAAGGTGAGGGTGATAGGCTGGAGAGGGGGTGGGAGCGGAGAGGTCAGGAAGAAGATTGCAGGTCAAGAAGTTGGTGCTGAGTCTGAGGGTTGGGACTGAGAAAAAGTGGGGGGAGGGGAAATGAGGAAACTGGAGAAATCTGCATTCATCCCTTGTGGTTGGAGGGCTCCTAGGCGGAAGATGAGTTGCTCTTCCTCCAGGCGTCATGATGCTTTCATTGGTGCATCTGTAGAAGTTGCTGAGGGTCCTTCAGGACATCCCAAATTTCCTGAGCCACCTGAGGCAGAATCATTGTTGTGTCTTCTTGACTGTCACATCTACTTGGGAAGTCCAGGAGTGGTTGCTGGTGATCATCACTCGGAGGACCATGACACTCTCAACCTTACCTCCGTTGATGTAGATTGAGGTTGAGAGAGAGGTTCTTATCGCACCACATCATCAAGCCCTCCACCTCCCTTCTGTATTTTGACTCATCGTTGTTAGGTGGTGCTGTAAGCAAACTTGTAGATGGCATTTGTTCCGAATTTGGCAACACACACATGGGTATAGAGGGAATACAGTCGGGGGCTGAGTTTGCATCCTTGGAGAGGGGGTACTGACTCACTAATCTTGTGGAGCAGCAGACTTGCACCACTGACTCCCAGGATCGCCCAGATACAGGAAACCTACAAGGAAATAGGTAAAACGTGCTGGCCTGAAGTTGAAGTTGAAGTTGAAACAACACAACCCCCGAACCCCCTGCAACATACTCCTAGCAAATGGTCAGGCTATCGAAAACAAAGTGGACGAACTCAGATCTATACTTACCTACTAGAGGGAACTGCTGTGCTTCATGGAAGCTTGACTCATCCCAGCCATTCCTGACTGTGCCCTACAAGCTGATGGGTTCTCCATACATCATATGGACCGCATGGCGTCCTTGGGTAAGGTGAAGGGTGGTGGAGAATGCTTTCTGATCAACACTTCCTGCTGCTTGGACATAGTGACCCTGGCAAGCCACTGCTCCCTGGACCTAGAATACCTTACAGTAAAATGCTGTCCTTACTATCTGTCACGAAGGTCCACGTCTACCATTCTGACAGCAGTCTACATACTACCCCACACGGATGCGAAGAACACCTCAGATATGACTTACACCACCACAAACACTAGAGAGGAAATTCCCCGAGGCCCGATTCATTGTTGCTGGTGACTTCAACCAAGCCAACCTCAAGAGAGTGCTGCCAAAGTACCACCAACACATCTCCTGTCCACCAGAGGACTGAACAATCTGGGCCACTACAACACAACCATCAAAGATGCCTACTGCTCCATCCCCTGCCCACACTTTGGTAAATCACATCATAATGATGCTGGGGACCACTGGAGGAAGCTGAAATCATCTGCTTGGCACTTCTGGCGGATGTTTGCTGCGTATGCTCCAGTCTTATTTTGTACACTGATGTGTTGATATCTTCAATCATTGAGGATGGGGGATATCTGTGGAGCCTCTCTCCTTCCAGTCAATTTTTAAAAATTATCTACCAGCATTCACAAATGGCAGGACAGCAGAGCTTAGATCTGAACTGGTGGTTGTGGGTTTGCTTAGCTCTATCACTTGCTGCTTATGCTGTTTGGCAAGTTATGCTGCTTGGTAGCTTCACAATGACACCTCATTTTTAGGTACGTCTGGTGCTACTCCTGGCATGACTTCCTGCACTTTCCATTAAATCAGGGCTGAAGCCCTAGCTGAATGGTAATGGTTGAGTGGGGGATATGCAGAGCAGTGAGGTTGCAGATTGTGCTGGAGTACAATTATATTGCTACTGATGGCCCACAACGCCTCATGGATACCCAGTGTCAAGTTGCTAAATCTGTTTGAAGTCTGTCTCATTCATCACAGTGAAAGTGCCACACAACATGATGGAGGCAGGATTCCATCTCCACAAAGACTGTGTGGTGGTCACTCTTACTGATATTGTTATGGACAGATGCATCTACAGCTGACAGATTGGTAAGGATGAGGTCAACTATGTTTTTTCCCTTTTATTGGTTCCCTCACCATCTGCTGCAGACTCAGTCTAGCAGCTATGTCTTTAGGACCCAACCAACTTGAATCAGTACGGCTACTGCCAACCCTCTCTTGAAATCCCCCACCCAGATTATACCCTTGTCACTCATAATACTTCCTCCAAGAGCTGTTCAACATGGAGGAGCACTGATTTATCAGAGGGAGGGAACAGGGAAACACGTTAATCACCTGGAGGTTTCCTTGCCCATGTTTAACCTGAAGCCACGAGATTTCAGAGAGTTCATAGTAAATGTTGAGGACTCCCAGAGCAACTCTACACCACTGGGCCAGTACCCTTGCTGGCCGTTTTCACAGTGATTCCACATTGCACGTACTGTATAGTTAAGGTATGACGGTACAGTGTTATGTCACTGAACTAATGATCTTGACACAAGTTAAAATCTAATCTCTTCTCCTTCCCTCGGCAGCTTTGGTATTTAAATTCAATTAACTAAATAAATCAGGAATAAAAAGATTAACGGTGATTACATTTTGCATGTCATGTTTTATAATGTTTTTGTGAGGTTCTTTGAAATATTCCATTAAAGGCACTATATTAAAAACGTCGTTATATTAGTAATGGTGGCCACAGGAAATTGGTTAGTTGTAAAAACCCTTCTGGCTCAATGTCCTTTAGGGAATCTACCATCCTTACCCAATCTGGCCTACATGCAATTCTAGACCTGCAACAATATGTTTGACTCTTACACATCCCCTGAAATGGTGGAATGAGCCACTAACTCAGTTGTATTCAATGCAGCAGCTCACTTCAAGGACAATTAGCAATGGGCAATAAATTCTGATCCCGCCAATGACATCCACATCCTGTGGATGAATAAAATTCAAGATATATCACTGAAGTAATGGATATTACTGCCTCCAGTTACTTGTCTTTTTTTAATGTAGGGGAATAGAATTACTGCATATTAAATGTATCCTGAAATTGATGAAACTGTAATACAAACGCCATCACTCTGCACATCAGAAAACAAGGGAGATCAGTCTGTTAAAACCTGCATGCATACCAAACCAGAATAAACAACTGTTCAATGTTGCTGTTTGCTTAATTGGCTCTGAAATTGATAGCAGTATAGCTACAAGCAGGTTTTAGTTTCAAACTGCTTTCCAAGCAGTACTCTGAGGTAGGTGATCATCATCACATACGTCAAAGTAACACAGCCAGAAGCCGATAGCTGTGAGTCATTCAATACATTTAAGGCTGAATTTGAAGGATTTTTGACCCATATGGGAGTCAAGGTTATAGTGAACAGGCAAGAATGTGAAATTGAGACCAAGATCAGCACTGTTAAATATCATTCATGTCCTACGACTCTACCAACTCTCTCCTCACCGGATTCTTAGGTTCTGAACTCCAATCATTCAGAACTCTATTGTCTACACGTTGTTTCACGAAGTCCCACTTACCCATAACTCCATCTTAGTTGACTTCGAAGACCTGCTGCATATTCTATTTCAACATTCTGCAATCTGCCTACAAAATGTCTCTGAGCCTCAGCTCCTGCCTTTGCAATTTTCCATGCCCTGGCTCTTTAAAATTGCTCTCCATCTCTTCTCCCTCTGTGGTGATTCCATTTCCTCGGGAATTTGGACATTGCCTCAGCCCTCAGGAGTTAGCGCGGGACCCGGTTCTCAGGAGTTGGGACAATCTCCTAGCCGTGGGGGCTTGATGAATGGCTTCGGAGTCGGCGACTTGGTGGGTCCTTTCCTTTCTCCTGGCGGTGATGCTTCAGCTCCATTGGTGGCAATTCGGTGGGTCCTTGTGGTGGCAGTGGGCGGACGGCTTCAACAACGGCGGAGGCTTTGTGGATCTGGTCCTTCCTTTGTCAGCATCGTTCCATAGCCACGTGAAAGCCAGGAGCCGTGAAGGGAATAAAAAATTAACTTTGTCTCAATTATTTCCTTTTATAATTTCTATATTTAAAATGTTGCCAGATTATGGCAACTTATATACGTTTCACTGTATTCTCATAAATACAAGTGACAATAAATTACTATACAATACTTCTATGCAGCATCAATCCAGCTCAGGAGACAATGGGCTGATCATCATCTAGTGTGACTATAAAGACTGACTTGAGAATGAAAGTCTTTCCATACTTAGCACAAACGAATAGAACTGGCCCAAAGTTGACTGATAATCTTTCCTTGTGCTGGGCTCTGTTTTATGCTTTATGAATGTTTTATGTATGTTTCCTTTAGTCCTCTATTTTTTCCATGTCCTTCCTGACTGCTGTCTTCAGGATCTTTGATCAATAGCGAGGACTACATTACATCCACTCCAACGCCAGTCAACCCGTGACCCTGCTCACAGACATCCTTGTATCCCAGACCTGGGCAATAGCCAACTCATCATTCGAACACGTCCTCAGAATGTGGTCAGGCTCCATTCGTTTTACATGATTCAGCCATGCATAAAGCTAAAAGCTTGATAATTTAGTAAATAAACTTCACAAAAGGTTACTTAGTGTCAAGCCATCAATTTCAGTGCTGCTTGATCTGTGCAATGATTATATTTTAGATATAAATGTCAGGACACAAGGTGATTTATTTTGAGATCCAGACCCTCAGTATTTCAAGAATGGGTTAAGTGGCAGGCTTGCGTGTCTAGCTGACCCTGTGTCTGCTTACTCCTACTTACGACGCTATGATCATAGTGAAGGCGTAGGGAGAATCTTTCCAGTGCAGAGTATTGATGATTTCAGTGAGAATAAATATTCAAACAAAAATCATCAAACTTTCCACATGCAGGAGTGAAATCAGTTTTGTTTAGCACATGAATAGGAGATGGATGTCCTTACTAGGAGGGTGATAATGTTGAGATGTGGACTGACAGAGGCTTGAGAAAGAAGCAAGCTGACGCCAATCACCCGACTGAGGTTATGATGAGAAACAAATGAACATACTTACCATATTTACAAAACAGTAATCTCATCTCTCTAAACAAAAACTAATTCTCACAAACCTGGTTTCTCAGATTACAAAAATTCCACTTCATAACCTGCCTGTTTGATCTGCTAAGACTGTCATTCTGAGCTCCTCGAGACGTTTGATAATAACGGGATAATATGATTTCATTGCTGGAACAGTCCCAACTCAAAATAAATACTTTGTCTGCCTTTTGACAGAGAAACTAAGGTTCGGTCCAAATGGTGGTTTGGATTGTTTGAGATCAGTTACTAGTAAACCTGAAATCCCAGACTAAAATTGCCTCAAAGTTGGGACATGTCCAAATCAGGATGCTATCCAAGTTTTGTGGCAGTAAAGTCTCATCATGACATTGTTGCTTTAGTCCTGACAAAGTACAGGTGCTGTCAGTTGTTGATATATTGAGACAGTGCAGTGTAATGCAGTCACCTTATCCTACACTGAGCTGCATTCAGCTACCTCTCATTGAGGGCTGACATCGATGCAGAGAATCAACATTACATCCAATCAGCAAGCGGTTACCTAAGGATGAGAGTCTTCTAAGATGTCTTCCATACTGTTCCCAAGATCCTTGTGTAGAAGGCAGTAACGGTTCTGACCTTTCTATGTGGTTCCAGAAGTTACGACTACATACAAATGCCACCTCAAAACCCTTGAGGAGAATTTTCATCATTGCTTGAGACAGATTTCCCGCATCAGCTAGGAAGACAGGCGTAACATCAGAGTCCCTGAAGCAGCTAACAACGACAGCATTGAGGCCATGATCACCCGAAACCAACTCTACGTGGGCTGACCATCTGCTTTCGATACCCGAGTTGCAACTACCAAAGTCAATCCACTTCACCCAACTCAAGGAACGCACTCAAACAAGAGGACGACAAAGTAAGTGTTTCAAAGACTTCCTGAAGACTTTCTTCAAGATGTCAATTCAGGGGAGACTCTCACTCAGAAGAAACCAATTTAGAGGAAATTCCTGTATAAAGAGACAATTCTTTGAGAATACAAGGTGGTAGAAGAAAGTACAGTAAAGGAACTGGAGCAAGGGACACCAGCAATCTCAAAGCCAAGGACCAATCCTCCATCTCCTTGAAACACCTGCCAAGTGTGGTTGGAGATGCAGCTCTGTGATCAGGTTCATCAGCCACACAAGGACCCATTGAATCCATGACCAGTGACACGGAATTTCTGAGGTGGACAATCATACTCGTTAGTGTTTTCCCAGCTGATGCTGTAAATCGGTCTCAAGCAATGTTGAAAATTCTCCTCAAGGGTTTTGAGATGGCATTTATATGTAGTCGTAAGTACCGGAACCATTTAGGAGGGTCAGAACCTTGACTACCTTCTACACAAGGATCTTAGTAACAGTATGGAAGACATCTTAGAAGACTCTCAACCTTAGGTAACCACTTGCTGATTGGATGTAATGTTGAATCTCTGCATCGATGTCAGCCCTCATCATGCTGACAATGACGATGTAATGTACGTCTGAATAAAGCCAAAAATATGAATAAGGTACAGGTAATAGAAAAATACAGGATTTTTTTCACATGTCACAACCATTCTTGCATTTGAACCTAGATTTGGAGATTCACCATGGCATGAAGGATAGAGAACCTCAAAGATAAACCCAGTACAGCAGCCCGTACAATCCCAATTCACTGTTTCTCTGTACCTCAGTGAGAGATATCCACATACAATAGTAAAATAGCTCAAACTACAATGCAATATAATCATGGAGAGATGGTTGTGCAGCAGGCTAGTAATCTAGAGGCCAAACTTGTGGCACTGGAAAAGCACAGCAGGTTAGCCAGCATCTTAGGAGCAGGAGAGTTGAACATTCAGGCGTATGCCCTTCAACAGTAATTGAAATGCCCAGGCTATTGCTCTGGGCAAATGGATTTGAATTTCAATCATGACAGCTGGTGACATTCAAACTTAATTTATCTCAGTAATAACAGCCATAAAATTTGTATGGATTGCCACAAATTCCTGGTTCACTTCCCTTTAGGGATAGGGAATCTGCCATCCTTAAAGAGTCTGGCCTAAGTGTGACGCGGGACTCAACTGTGATTGACTTTTACCTGCTCTCTAAAAGTAGCCTCACAATTCACTCAGAACACCTCATCTTCCGCCTCGGAACACTTCAACCCCAGGGCTTCAATGTGGACTTCAACAGTTTCCTCATTTCCCCTTCCCCCACCTCACCCTAGTTCCAAACTTCCAGCTCAGCACTGTCCCCATGACTTGTCCGGACTTGTCCTACCTGCCTATCTTCTTTTCCACCTATCCACTCCACCCTCTCCTCTCTGACCTATCACCTTCATCCCCTCCCCTACTCACTCATTGTACTCTATGCTACTTTCTCCCCACCCCCACACTCCTCTAGCTTATCTCTCCACACTTCAGGCTCACTGCCTTTATTCCTGATGAAGGGCTTTTGCCCGAAACGTCGATTTTGCTGCACTTTGGATGCTGCCTGAACTGCTGTGCTCTTCCAGCACCACTGATCCAGAATCATAATTCACTCAGTTCAAGGGCAATTATGGACGGACAACAAACCAGGGATGCATGCATCTTATTAAAGAACAAAGAGAAATAAAGATTCCTCAACAGAAATCTAGGTGTACCACCAAGTCATCTCATTGCCAGAGGAATTTATAATTATATTAACAGTACGTCAGATAAAACTAGAAAAGCAGAACAAATATGGAAACTAATGTATTCAATCATAGGGTTGGTAGCAAGTTCTACATTCAATCGGATTCCAGTCACAAAACAAACTTCACTTGCATTGTTGCCGTTCTCCCTTAATTCTGACCAGCTTCAAGATTTATTCTTCCATGCAGATATCCGCGACAGACATTTACACAAAATAACACACCCAGCACTTTTGAGTAAACCTACCCTGCTGATTATCTTAAATCCAACTGGAGAAGCTTCACTAATCCACTAATTTCATGCAGGATTATAGCAATAGCTTTTAGTATTTTCATAGTGTAGACTAATTATACAGTGAGCTCTGGGTTTAAATACTGCTGGCACTTCTACAAGGCCAGTGTGCAGCTAATTGCACGGTAAAATATCTATGTATGCATTAAAACTCTGAATTCTAGATTTACTTTGTCAACTTTCCAAATATAGATCCCAGCAACAACACTTAAATTGGAACTGCTCCGTTGATGGAGAAAGTGAGGACTGCAGATGCTGGAGATCAGAGCTGAAAATGTGTTGCTGGAAAAGCGCAGGTCAGGCAGCATCCAAGGAATAGGAGATTCGAGATTATGCCCGAAACGTCGAATCTCCTGTTCCTTGGATGCTGCCTGACTGCCGGCACTTTTCCAGCAACACATTTTCAGCACTGCCCCGTTGATGTCACATTGTAATTTGTGGCCCTCTTGTGGGGCAGCGGTAGTGTCCCTATCCCTGGAGTGAGAGGCCCAGGTTCATCCCCCACTGGCTCGAGAGGTGTGTAATAATATCTCAGAACAGGACGATTTGAAACACAGGTTGATAAAGCAAAAATGTAACTGAATCTTTGCCCAGAGGAAGCATTGTAGCACCACTACTGACTTAGAGACATCTCCAATGTTTTAACAATCCAAGATCTGATATTAAGCTAAAACAGAGGAATACCTCAGAAAGAGGTATTTTTCCTCCCATAGATCCTACGCTGAGAGCAATGGCAGCACGTGCAAAGAATCCCATTGTTTTGTTTAAACTTAGCTCATTCACTCAGTACAAGTTAGCACGTAAAACTGCTGATAGAAGTTAAGATGGTCCCAAAAATATCAACTGTCGTGATTTTGATTTCTGATCCAGCTGGTGACATTTTGCTAGCTTAGCTCCGTGCTCCTTTTTCACAAACGGAGTGTTATCTGAGTACAAACAAGGGGTGTATATGTGAAAAATAACATGGTTTGTAAATGGCAAAGCTGACTTGCCACAATTGTGGAATTGTTCTCCAACATTAATGTTATGTTCATAGAGTGTGTGAGAAACCCCATAAAGGGAAAACAACCAGATGACAAACAAAAGGTTTTACAGTATAGTGTAAAAAAGAATTTATGAACAATCTGAACATGCCATGTGTAGGTGGAACTTCACTGGATGTTAATCACTGCTTTATATTCATAATTTGCTGATAATGGTACAGTACCTCTAAAGGTGACAGTAAACTCAAAATAGCACACACAGTTGCTAAAAGCATGCATCAAAGCAAGCAGTCTGCCATCCTTCTTAACACAGAGACACAGAAAACAGGAGAAGTAGGCCATTCAGCCCTTGGAGATTGCTCCACCTTTAAACACGATCACAACTGACCATCCAACTCAGACCCCTGTTCCCAATTTCTCCCCACACCCTTAGGTAACAGATATAAAACATTGCTCCATTATACAACCTAAATGCCAGACCAATATGCTTTAGAGGCAAATAGCAAGTGAATTGCTCCTTACCAACAATCAGATGCTGACCTTCCTCAATTTGCTGATTTTGGAACAATTTATTGTCTCTCATAAACAGCAGCACGGTGGCACAGTGGTTAGCACTGCTGCCTCGCAGCGCCAGAGACCCGGGTTCAATTCCCACCTCAGGCGACTGTGTGTGGAGTTTGCACATTCTCTCAGTGTCTGTGCAGGTTTCCTCCAGGTGCTCCGGTTTCCTCCCACAATCCAAAAATGTGCAGGTTAGGTGAATTGGCCATGCTAAATTGCTCGTAGTGTTAGGTGAAGGGGTAAATGTAGGAGAATGGGTCTGGGTGGGTTATGCCTCGGCGGGTCGGTGTGGACTTGTTGGGCCGAAGGGCCTGTTTCCACACTGTAAGTAATCTAATATCCCCTTTAAGTTTGATCCTTTGCATCCTCTTGCAGTATTGCGGGATGCAGATTTTCTGGGTATTTCCTTAAACTGACCTCTGAGATGATGGCCAATTTTTTTAATCTCCCAAATATGGAAGTAAGAGTATTTTCTATCAATCCTGTCAGCCTCCTTTGTTATTTTATTCAGTTAGATTGTGTCGGAAATCAGTCACTGCCAAGCGCCCCAAAATATCATCTCAAATCACAGCTATGGCTTTTCACCCACATACCATCTTTAAAAATGCATTACTGCATTGTAACAATTCTAACAGTGTACAACTTCCCTTGATTCTCCTCTTACCACCCCACTGGAAAGCTTAATTAGATTGTTTAGACAAGAAGCCACATTAATCAGCTTACACTTTTCTAACTGCTCATTTACTCCGTCCTAGATAATTAATTCCATAAAATTTCCCACCATTCCACAATGTAGCCAAGCTTGACGGTGTTCACATCTGATGCCTGTCCTTGCACACTTTACAGTTAAGGTCATTGGATAAACAATCAGGGACTAGACCTTCAGCTGATTATTCCTTACAGCTGAGAGATCTTGAATAGAATTGCAGCAATTCAGCTGGTATATATAAAAAAGCACCCCCTCTTGGGTATGCATGGTTCAGCAGCACAAAGCTTGGTCCAATTATTTGACACTTCATAGGGTGCTTGTGTGAAAGAAAGCATATGGTGACTGATTTTTAAGGAAATAGATTTTGATAATCATACCAGTTTTCTCTTATTTTCCTACCCTACCATTCTCTACTCAATAATAATACAGAATTAGAATGAAGGATATATTTGCACTGCTAAGGGAGAGAACAATCCATTCTAATCAAAATATTTTTGGACACAATGCCAAAATGTGCCTGCAGGCACTGCATGAAAAAATTGCTGACACTGAGCACAAAATGTACTGTCCTGAACCCAGGGTAAGTAGGCTTGGAATGTTATCACCACTATAACACACAAAAAGAGCATTGTCAATATGAATTTCTGGTTTACTGTCTGAGCATTGCTGACAACCTGAAGGTAACAACTCTTTGTTGCTAGGGTAACTGGATTAATTTTCTGAAAGTCAAGCACAGCTTATTTGAACATTAGCTACATCCAGTTTTCAGGTGTACACACTTTTTGATTTGGAATGATGGAATCAATTCGGGAGAACATTCAAATAAAATAAAAACCTACAAAAGATGAATGAAAACAAAATGCAATTTTTCTCAAGTAGTCTTCCTTCAGCCTTTTTTTTAAAACCTCCCTTCCATTTCTCTCTTCTACCTAGTGTTACAGGTCCGTGCTGAGGTAGTTTCACAGGTCGTATTTACATTGTGTTACCTCACCTTAGTGCTCACTCTTCATGTGTGATTCTTGACAGAAAATTTCAGCAAGTTCATTCATTGTAGAGGCGGATATCAGAAGTTAGTCTGACCTGGTCTCACTCAAATTGGAGCAGATTTTATTGATATGCAAATGGAACCCAGAGACAGGCTGAGTTTTCTCCTACTTAGTCATAGAGATGTACAGCACAGAAACAGACCCTTCAGTCCAACTTGTCCATGCCGACCAGATATTCTAAATTAATCTCGTCCCATTTGCCATCACCCAGCCCATATCCCTCTAAACCTTTCCTATTCACATACCATCCAGATGCCTTTTAACTGTGGCAATTGTACCAGCCTCCACCACTTCCTCTGGCAGCTCCTGCCATACGCAGAACACCATCTGTGTGAATAATTGGCCCTTACATCCTTTTTACATCTTTCCCCCCTCCTCACCGTAAACCTCTGCTCTCTTGTTCTGGGATCCCCCACCCCAGGGGAAAGATTTTGCCCATTTATCCTATCCATGCCCTTCATAATTTTATAAATCCCTGTAAAGGTCACCCTTCAGCATCAGGGAAAACAGCCCTAGCCTATTCAGCCTTTCCCTATTGCTCAATTCCTCCCTGTTGGCAACATCCTTGTAAATACTTTCTGAACCCTTTCAAGTTTCACAACATCTTTCCGATAGGAAGGAGACCAGAATTGTACACAATATTCAAATAGCGGCCTAACTAACGTCCTGTACAGCCACAACATGACCTCCCAACTCCTATACTCAATACTCTGACCAAGAAAGGAAAGCATAGCAAACACCTTCTTCACTATCCTACACTAGGAATACTGAGATTAACTTCAATAGTCCCATAGTCTGTCCAGCAGATCTCAATCCTGGAGCTGGCACAAGAAGGAGTGAAATTCTGTGTTGTACACATATTTACAAAGTAAATAAGGAATACCCTCAGTCATTCCAGTCGAGATCTATCTCCCGGAATCCACACCTGATTATACCGAGCATCAAGTATGTCAATGTAAGAAGTGAACACTGATTAACTGCTTGCAAAATCCAATCAAGGGCCAGGGGTCCTGAGTTCAAATCCCACTTACTCCAGGCATGTGTCACAACACATCTGAATCGACTGATTAAAAGCATGTACTGAATCAGAGAGTAAAAAGTGAGGTCTGCAGATGCTGGAGATCAGAGCTGAAAATGTGTTGCTGGTTAAAGCACAGCAGGTTAGGCAGCATCCAAGGAACAGGAAATTCGACGTTTCGGGTCAGAGCCCTTCATCAGGAATGAAACTGAATCAGAGAACCCTTACAGTGCAGGAGCAGGCCATTCGGCCCATCAAGCCCACACTGACCCTCCGAACAGCATCCCACCCAGACCCACACCCCTATTCTATCCCTATAACCCATGGCTAATCTACCTAGCATGCACATCTCTGGACACTATGGGCAATTTGGCACGGCCAATCCAACTAACCTGCACATCTTTGGACACTGGGAGAAAACCAGAGCACCCAGAGAAAACCCACACCGACACAAACTCCACACTGTGGGAACATAGACAGCCACCCAAACTCAGGGCAACTCAGATTTTAGTTGGTAACTGTTTCTACTAACACTTTAAGGGTGCTTCTGGCATAGTGGCAGTGGTAGTGTCCCTACTCCTGAACTGAGAAACCTGTGTTCAAATCCCACCTGCTCCAGAGGGTGTAGCAACATCTCTGAACAGAGTGATCAAAAAGATAGATTAAAATTAAAAGAAAGGCTCTGGTGGCGCAGTGGTAGTGTTCCTACGTCTGAGCCAGGCGGACAAGGGTTTAAGTTCCACCTCTCCAGAAGTATATAATCACATCCGAGCAAGATCATTACAAAATAACTTTAAAGGGTCTTGTAACACACTGCTAGTGTTCCTACCTCTGAGCTAGAAGGCCTGGGTTCAAGCCTGGCAGCATCTGTGAGGAGAAAGCAGACTAAATGTTTTGGGAGAAAGTGAGGACTGCAGATGCTGGAGATCAGAGCTGAAAATGTGTTGCTGGAAAAGCGCAGCAGGTCAGGCAGCATCCAAGGAGCAGGAGAATCGACGTTTCAGGCAAGAGCCCTTCTTCAGGAAACCAGAAGAAGGGTTCATGCCCAAAACATCTATTCTCCTGCTCCTTGGATGCTGCCTGACCTGCTGCGCTTTAATGTTTTGGGACCCTTCCTCAGGAGAAGGGTCACTGTACTGGAAATGTTAACTGTGCCTTTTCTCCACAGATGCTGCCAGACCTGCTGAGTTTCTCCAACAATTTTGGTTTTATGTTTCAGATTTCCAGTATTCCCAGATCATTGTTCTTTCTTTTTGGGATTCAAGTCCTACCTGTTCCAGCCGTGTGTCATTATGTGTCAGAACTGGTTGATTAGAAATATCTCAGAGCTCTTGTGACTGTGTCCCTAACTCTGAGCCACACAACCTGGGTTCAAGTCCCACCTGATCCAAAACTTGCGTAATAACATCGCTGAACAGGTTGGTTAAAGCATCGTGAAAATCTCCTTTTGATAAGACGACAAGTTGTGTTGCAGCGGCAGTGCTCCCACCTCTGGTCCAGGTTCAAGGCTTGCTCATCTCAGAGATGTGTTACAAATCTGAATAGGCCGACTGAAATATCTATAACTGACGCCAGGGCCTTGCATCTTAATGTTTTTAACATTGAAAACGTTCCTGCAAATATGCACATCATCAATAATTGGGCAGTCCAGTGAGTTAGGCTACATCCTTTTCATTTTAACATGGCATAATAAATAGTGATCTTCATCGGCCACTACTTCACATCCTGAGGTTTGACATTGCCCTCCTGTAATTATCCTTTCATTCTCCTCCCCATCCCCCCAAACATCATTAGAAGATGTTAGAAGATGGGGCAGCACGGTGGCACAGTGGTTAGCACTGCTGCCTCACAGCGCCTGAGACCCGGGTTTAATTCCCACCTCAGGCGACTAACTGTGTGGAGTTTGCACGTTCTCCCTGTGTCTGCGTGGGTTTCCTCCGGGTGCTCCGGTTTCCTCCCACAGTCCAAAGATGTGCGGGTCAGGTGAATTGGTCATGCTAAATTGCCCGTAGTGTTAGGTAAGGGGTAAATGTCGGGGTATGGGTGGGTTGCGCTTTGGCGGGTCGGTGTGGACTTGTTGGGCCGAAGGGCCTGTTTCCACACTGTAAGTAATCTAATCTAATCTTATCTAAGAATTATCCCTAATTACCAACAAACAATACTCATGGAAGCATACATGAGATTTATAACAGCAGAACTATTAGTCAGTGAATCAAAATTATTTACAAATATACTCAAGTGAAACACAGCAGTAACAAACTTAAGTTATAGAAGTCATGATTTGGAGATGCCGGTGATGGGCTGAGGTGTACAAAGTTAACAATCACACAACACCAGGTTATAGTCCAACAGGTTTAAATGGAAGCACACTAGCTTTCGGAGCGACGCTCCTTCATCAGGAGGTTGTGGAGCACATGATTGTAAGGCACAGAATTTAGAGGACAAATTCTGTGTCTTACAATGGTGTCCTCCACAAGCACCGGATGAAGGAGCAGTGCTCTGAAAGCTAGTGTGCTTCCATTTAAACCTGTTGGACTATAACCTGGTGTTGTGTGATCGTTAACTAAAGTTATAGAACATCTTTAACATATGGAAATGTCGCAAAGTGAAAATAGATAACAAGAATGAAAACAAGAGTAGTTGCAGACAATAGGTGGAGATGATGCACAGACATACAAGCGCTGAGTGAGGGAATGGATAATGGTGAGTTGAGAACAAAGAAAAGTGAGCCATTAGTGGGTGAAAATGGGTTGGCTATGTTCAAAACAGCTATGTGATGACTAGACCTGCGGTGTGGAGGTAGTGGGACATGGAAGGTAGTGCTCAGGTCATAAAATTATTGAATTATGAATCCTGAAGGCTGCAGGGTCCCCAAGTGGAAAATGAGGTGCTGGCCAGGGAACAGTGCGTTGAAATAGCTGACAACTGGAGGTTCAGGGTCACTTCTGTGCACAGAATGTAAACATTCTGTAAAGTGGTCACCCAGTCTACATCCCATTTCCCCAGTGCAGAGCAGACCACATTGACAGCAGCAAATATAGTATACTAGATTGGGTGAAGTGCAGGTAAATCACTGCTGCACCTGGAAAGTGTATCCAGGGCTTTGGATAGTGAGGAGGGAGGTAGTAAACTAGCAGGTGAGACTCCTTCCCCGATGGCATGGGAAGCTGCCGGGTGGCGTGGGGAGATGTTGGGAATGGAAGAAATGAGGACCAGGGTGGCCCAGAGGGAACTGTCCCTATGGAAGGCTGACAAGAGAGAGGAAGGAAACAAATGTGTGGTGGTGGCATCTCATTGGAGGTGGTGGAAATGGTGGCTTATGATCCTTTGGATGTGCGTGGTGGTAAGGTGGAAGGTGAGGACCAGAGGGCTCCAACAGTGTGTGTGAGGGAAGAGAAGTGAAGTGTTGAGGCCAGCAGTGTGGGGAATGGGTCAGACACGGCTAAAGGTCCTGTCAATAACGGTGGTAGGGAATCCTCAAATCAGGAAAACGGTAGATATTTCTGAGGGCCCCCATCTTGTGCAGCTTTGGAAATAGAACCAGTCTGATTCAAGAGTGGGATACAGACAGACTCTAACCTCAGATCTTTAATGCATTGTCTGAGCTGAGATGTCACTTTATTTTTTTTTAAACCTTAAGTTACCTTGAGAACGCGACTCAAAAGTAGTTCTAGAATTTACATATTAATGAAACCTGCAACCCATTCTAAAAGTAGAAAGACTTAACAAGGTTTGTTCAATATATCATTTCAGTTGCACGTCACTGTAATCTTTTGCTATAAATTCTGTGTTTTATGCTCCTGGTCCACAGCTCCCTGATGTTGGAGATGCACTCCAAAAGCTAATGCTTCCAAATAAATCTGGTATGTAATTTTTAAACTGAGTCCACCCCAGTCCAACACCAGCAGCTCCACATGGCTGTCACAGATGATGTTCAAGTTGTAAAGTTACTGAACTCGATATGGAGTCCTGAATGCTGCAGGATCCTAAGCAGAAAATGTGTGTCATCAGTGTGACAATGCTGCTCCTTTAACAAGGTTATGTTGTCCTTGGTCTTTTTCAAGAGGGGTTGTAAAAAGCAGAGGTTCTAATTTGGAGAAGGTGAGGACTGCAGATGCTGGAGATCAGAGTCGGGTGTGGGGTGCTGGTGGAACAGCACAGCTGGCCAGGTAGCATCAGAGGAGCAGGAGAATCGACGTTTTGGGATTTCTAATGAAGGGTTTATGCCCAAAACGTCGATTCTCCTGCTCCTCAGATGCTGCCTGGCCCGAGAGGTTCCAATTTGTCTGGGATTTGAGGGTCTTTGCTAATAGCTAACAGATACTGCCCAAGGCAACAATCAGGGTTAGGCTTTGTTTTAAAAGCATTGTACAATGAACGGGGAGTGCTCAGATCTCCCAATTCAGGGTTTTTTCTAGTTTGGTATAGTTTTAGCTGGGGACCCAAAGAAACGGCTCCAGTGGAGAGAGGTTCCATGCTGATCCTCTCTCTCGCATCTCTGTTGTAAGAACCTGTGTTTGAATTTACCTTTTTGCCAACAGGTGTGTTTATGGGGATGTTGCAGGAAATTAGAACAGCATCATTAAGTTGCTATCGGGTCGGATGGGTTTTCAGATAGTTTAAGTTATTCTATATAGTGTTCTCTTTTGTTCATGCTTCATTCAGTAGTCTGTAAATAAGTTCTGTTTTGTTTAAGAGTGACCAGCTGCTTCACTCCTGGAATATCCACCTTACACCTGCTTAAAACAACTAGAAAAGTTAAGGTCTGGGCTACCTTCTTGAAATGTTTTGAGGGGGTCAGGCCTGGTCCACAACAATCGGTAATAATTTAACACCGTTGACCTATGACCAGCTAGTGCACTAAGGACCTTGGGCACAATAACCGCAGAGAACCCTTTATCTTCACCACGAGAGACATCCTAGGCAAAATGGACAGCAACAGCAGTAACATCCAGTTCCTGTACATGAGGAAATGTCACATTTAAAGATGGAGGAGAGTCCCAATTAATAAACAGCCATATGCACAGGGTCAAAAGGGTATCAGCTGCTTACAAGAAACTATTCAATATTCATTCTGAGGGCAGATATTGGACAGGGAGGCTGATAAAGCCAGCATTGACCCAGTTTGTCTCTGGTAGACAATGGTAGGTCAGCATTGTTAGAAAAGCCTCGATTAATAATCCAGAGAACCAACATTCAGACCCCAGGTCTCAGTTTGAGAATTCAAATTCAGTTTAGAAAAATGGAAATAAAGGCCAGTATCAGCAAAAGTGACTGTGGAATTGGTGTAAAAGCCCATCTATTTCACTAATGTACCTCAGGGAAGGAATTTGTCATTTGCACACCTCTTGATGTAAACACGGCTATAGCTCCACACTAATGTGAATGCCTCTTACGTGTCAGCTGAAACAGCCTCACAAGTCATTGGTGTGTTCTAAAGCACTACAAGTGGCAAATAGGGAGGGGCAATAAATAGTAGGCTTGCCAGCAATGTCCACATCCTGAAAATGAGTTTTATAAATTTATTTACCCATGAGTCATTGCACAAGGCTCCTTGGGGAATCTTGGACCTGTTTCCTTTAATGCAGTCTTTCTTTGAGAAGAGCTGCGATTTATGAAAATAAGCAAATGCTAACAATTAATTTAAAATGATTTAAAAATTATAGCACATTTCTACCCAACCCATCTCTGCACACACCACAAATTCATCCCCATTCTTGGCACGAAGGGAGGATGAAGTCAGTTTTCATTTTACACCCACATTTCAAATTAGCTAGCTTCTATGGAGATCCAATAAGTGACATCATTGCCCCGAGGGAATGTTCCACCTGATAATGAGCTAACTCCACAAGCAAAAATATCTACTCTTCCCCAAGTGCTATTGTCAGCTTACTCTCTCTCAGTAGCAGCCCATCCATCTATGTAGAGCAGGACAACAGAGATCACCCCCTCACAACAATCTGTATTTATACAGCACCTTCAACATAACAACACATACCAAGCTGCTTCATGGCAGCATTATAAATCTGACAGAACCACATGAGATATTAGTCAGATGGCAGAAAGTTTAAAGATATAGGTTTTAGGAAGTATCTTAAAGGAAGAAGGCGAGGTAGAGAAGCAGCGAGAATAAGGCACAGAAATAGAGTTTAGAGCCTGAGTAATTGAAGGCAGCATCAACATGGTGAATTCATTAAAATTTGGCAATATTGAAGAGACCAAGTTTAGATGCGTGCAGATACCTTGTGCAGCTGGAGATGATTAGAAATAGGAATGGCTGTGGTCATGGACAGCTTTGGTAAGAATTTAATAATCAATACATCACTCAATAAGTCAACAAGTCATTTCCTTCAACAGTATTTAGGAGTGAAGTCTCAATGCATATTTACAACTCCGTATTTTAAGATTGATCTAATTTACTTTAATCTATAAAGACACTTTTCAAAAACGATCACTTTGACAAGGCTTCAGGACATCTGTTGTACTATCTCCTTGTTCTTGAATGTCTTTTTTAAATAATACTAGTGTTAAACACTACATTCTGTCAAAAGTGCTACATAAATATTGGCCTCAGGTTTAAGTCTGAACAACTTGTACATTTGGCAGATTAAATTGTAAATGAATGTCTAATGTAGTCTCAAAACATACAAATCCTACATAAATTGAAAAACTGAAATACAAGATTAAGCAGCAGGGCATTTAATCCATATGGGGAAAGGCTTAACCACAGAAGCAGAGATGTTCAGCAGCTTTTCCTGATCAGAAGCAGACATTAATTGTAATGAATTAGAAACTCAGGACCAATGTGTTTTAGGCAAATATATAAAAGTCAAGGAACAAATTATTAGAAATAACATCGTACAGTACCCTCTGTCAAGTAGTAAAGCACAATTCCAGATGTTGTAGGGTCACTACAATCATTATATCATATCATATAGACGAGCTGAGAGTGAGAGAAGTAGAAGCGAGTGCATGTAAGGAGCCTTGCATCTCTATTCTGCAAGGAATAAGGGCAAGGTTTCAGATCCCAAGGTGTTCTTTACTAAGGCTGGGAATAGAACAACAGATCTCCCAGCTGTTCCAGATTCATAAACAGTTTCAATATTCTACAATCATGCAAGGATGGCAGTTCATATTATGATTCTGCAATACTCAGCTCTAGCCATTAGAAGTCCTCAGTAAGCCAAGTAAATAAAGCAGCCTCAACTTGCTAACATTCAGTACTTGATTTACCACATGCGACTGAAGATTAATCCAGCATCAGGCCTGGTTCTAACAAAATAAATCTGTACATCAAATATAAATATGCAACACTAAGAATTAAAACCAATTGCCACGAATGCGCGCTCAGAACAATAAAATATTGTGGATGCTAGAAACCTGAAACAAACAAAATGCTGGAGAAACTCAGCCGTTGGTCTGGCAGCACCTGTAGAGAGAGAAGCAGAGTTAATGTTTTGAGTCTTCTTCATAACGGAAGGAGTCATCATAATAGACCTGAAACATTAACTCTTTCTCTCTCCACAGATGCTGGCAGATCAGAGATTCTCCAGCACTCTCTGTGCTGGTTTGCTCATTCTTAATCGATCTTTCACTTACCCTGATCAATCGGATGCTGTGGAAGTTGACTAAGCTGGCTGTTCACTACTCCTGCATAGGTTCGGAGAAATGCTTCTTCACTTGGAGTGAGCTGTTAAAATAAAGATCCTGTTTTACTTTCAAATGTTGATGAGCAGCTTTTGTGATAGTAAAAGTCCATTCAAATGTGATCTTCTTAAGCAGTAAGTTTAAGTTCTTTCAAAACTCTAAGCATTGACATAAAAATGACAGAAATGACCTAGTAATCAAGAAGTAACCAATAAACCCATCAACCTAGTTTGCACCATCTTTAGGTAAAATGGGAGCTGCCAAGTTGAAACGAACTTGGATATAAATATTTGAACCAAAACAGACAGAAAACATTGGAAAAAGACTCACTGTTTACCCAGCTCAACAGTTAATATAACTTATGTGGAACGAATGCAGCCAACGTTGCCGCAGGAAATACAAAACTCATCCTAAACTCTCTTTAACATGATTGATTGGTTTATTGCCACATGTACCTTATTTATGAGCAGTACAGGCAGATCATATAACAAGGATGAACAGATCAAAGGTTTTAAAAAAAATTTCGACAGAGGCATACAGGTTACATTGTATAGGGTGTGCGCTAGGTGAGACCAGCTTTAGCAAGAGCAGCATTATTTGCGGTTGGAGAGAGGGAGGGAGGAAGAGAGAGCGAGAGAGAGAGTGAGAGCGAGAGCAAGAGAGCAAGAGACAGAGACAGAGAGCGTGAGAGAGAGACACACACACAGACAGCAAGAGAGAGAGAGAGACACACACAGACAGCAAGAGAGAGAGGGAGACACACACAGACAGCAAGAGAGAGAGGGAGACACACACAGACAGCAAGAGAGAGAGGGAGACACACACAGACACACACACACACACACAGTGAAGAGTGACAGAGACAGAGAGAGTGTGAGAGACAGAGTGTGTTCAGAGTTTCTGTAGCCTCTGCCTGATGGAAGAAGTTGTAGGAGATCTTTACCGGGGTGTGATGGGTCTTTGATGATGTTGGCAGCCTTTCCACAGCAATGAGCTGTGTAAATAAAATCCATGGATGGAAGGTTGACATCCGTGATGGTCTGTCCTGTGCATACCACCTTCTGTAGTTTCTTACAGTCCTGATGTGTTAGGCTACAGTTTTATTTCTTGGACAGCATCAGTACTCGATGTAGCCGATCATCCTTCATTTTATGTACCTCAACAACCTGAAAGCGCGATTAGAGCAAGTAGGAGTTGCTATTACTCAAGGGTTAGCATTTTTCCAAGGATTGCTATGCTGCCTAGGCCGATACATTGAGGTGTCATATCCAAGGTGTTTCACTGTGTGTCCAAATACATAAGCAGTGTGTTTCTGGGCTGACTTTGCTCTTCAAAAGGAACTGAAAATTTACAAATCTTGTTAATAACTTACCTTATAGGATGGTGGATTAAATTAATTTCAATGATTTCTCTTTAGTTGTTAGAAACATCCACTGTCAAGTAATCACATTGAAATACTCAAGGCACAAAGGGGCACAGATAAAACAAGCATGGATAGAACTGAAACTGCTAGGCCCTTATGATAAGAGAGCAACATAAAGATCTGGCTGAATACTGGCAGAAAACCAGACATCAGGCTCAGTCTGCACAGAGTTCCCTACCGAAGGCCACTGAGACCAACGGGGCAGAGGACAAGAGTTCAGATCTCGTGAGCCAGGAGATGCCTCAGTCCTGATCTTTTGCTAACTTGGCATCACTAGACACCTGCACGCAGAGTGAGGTAACACATGACAGAGAGGAGCCCAGGAGCCACATATAAATTAAATGCCTTTCTGCTAACATTATCAATTCCAGCAGGATCAATGGTGAAGGACAATGACAAGCACAATTCAGAATAACTTAACTGGGGTCGAGACCAACATCATTATCGTGGTCATTGATTCTGCTAGAGAACAAAGGGAAGCAGGGTGAAAATAATAGTTCTGTTTTAATGAGTTTGTGCAGAAGTTGGTCAACATATATATGGGTAGTCACAATTATGGACTGAATCAGCAAAGTTACAAGAATTAAGCAGCTACAGGCAAAAAAATAATAAAGGGGAGAGAAATATTACATTACCCTATATTTCCTAGACATTGCAGTTAGGGAGATAACTGAATAAGACTGTTGCAGTCTATCAATATACTATGAACCCATCCAAAAAAACCCACATCAATTCCTCTTTTATGCTAATTAGCTGTGGATCACCATGTTGTAACAAATAGCCAAAGCTCAGAGTCCTGAGAGAGGGCCAATGAACCCTGAATGTTTACTCTTTCTCTCCACAAATGCTACCAGACCTGCTAAGTTTCTCCAGCAAATTCCGTTTTTGTTTCATATTTCCAGCAACCGTTTTGTTTCACCCAGAACAAATAATAGGTATATATTAGGTTGATTATCACTTGCTCCTGTGCTGCCTCAATTATTTCAGCTTTCTTTCCTTGAGAAGTGTACCATTTTCCCTTCAGAATCTATACAAGCCTGCCTAGTTATGCATAGTCAGACTTACTTTGGATAGCATGTTCCTAACTCTTGCATCAAAGGGGTTAATTTTTTGACTGGTTTCACTGTGTTGTAGCAATGGCAGGAAAACCACCACAGGAAATTTAACTTTACTCTGTAATCCTCTGCAGGAAAACAGCACAATTCAGAATTCAGAAGAGACTTATGGTTCTGACTATCATAACTGAAGTATTACACTGTACAACACTACTGCTGTTGCAAGCAAGCATATGTTATGGTCTATCCTAGTGGAGTTGTGTTCAATTTTACTTTACAACAGCAAAAACGCCACACTGCAATTATGCTGAAAACAAAATATAAAGGGGCTAAATAAATGAATCTTCAAGATTGAAAATCTACGCCATGGTCCAAACAGACCAATTGTTACTCTCCCTGACTGCTGACTCTGAGCATGGGAGGATGGGAAGGAAATCAGCCAAGGTCACTGGACAGTAATGAGCTACACAGGCACCTTCAGATACATGGACAGGATGTAACTGGACTTTACTGTGATCCACCCTGGTTTGGCTCTTGTTTACAGAACGGTCACCCCATCAAGACAGAGAGGATTCAGTACCTGGGAACAAAGGCTCAGCGAGACACAATGGTTGGAGGAAGTGCCTTTTTTCTGGTGAATGATACAGAAGCCAGTAAATAATTTCAATTAAACTAATTTTGCTGTGGCATGTCAGATTTAAAGAAGCTGCACAAAATTAATCCTTTTTGCTTTGGGTGTCATATGAAGCTTCTGTTGAGACTATTTCCTTCAATTCATGGTAACCCACCAACTCTCCTCCTCAAATTCACTGCAAGCAGGTAAGCTACAACTCTCCCTTGGACTCAGCAATTCCCCGAGAGAAAACATTTGCCAACTCCGGTTGGATGTATT
This sequence comes from Hemiscyllium ocellatum, assembly GCF_020745735.1. Classification (NCBI taxonomy): domain Eukaryota; kingdom Metazoa; phylum Chordata; class Chondrichthyes; order Orectolobiformes; family Hemiscylliidae; genus Hemiscyllium; species Hemiscyllium ocellatum. The sequence continues at coordinate 40,230,771 of NC_083437.1, read as the reverse complement.
CCTGAAGGTTTCCCAGCTCCCCACCCACACCTTCAATATTTTTGTAACTAATAAACTAGCACCCACCCAAACAAATTGCTTTTGGGCTTTCTCATGAGTTTTCTCCCACATTGATCACAGCAGCGGCCAGGAGTTTCAAAAGCTCTAGGCTAACTCTAGAGGGTTGACACTCTGGCAGCTAGCCTCCATGCAATGTCTTCCTGAGAGACAACATGTGGGCACTCAGCCAAACAGGACTCAAAGCCATTGTCAGGCAGAACTCTCTGCTCTCCCACAATCAAACCTACTAAGTTGGTGAAGGACGTGAGTTATCTGTCATCCCCTCAGGAACAACTCAATAGTGATGCCATGTCAATGTTATTCTAGTAAGTTGTATGTGTGTAGATCTTGTGTTTATGTAAAAATATCAGAGACTGGGCTTTCTAACCTTTTGTAACTAAATTGATCAGCTTGTGCACCATGTCCCTGTGAATACAACTCACCTTTTCTGACACTAAAGGATCAAAGGCTGGAATAAGTACACAATTCAGTTTTTTGTTTAAAGCCAACAGATATTAAAGCAAAACTTCTAACTAATTCAGACTTATTTATGACTTGATTTAACAATTAAGTGCCTATTTTCAAAACGCAGTTTGCATACTGAGAAAACATTGGTTGAAACTGGCTTCATTCTCCCTAATATGCTGGAAGCTCCCTTGATCTCACCCTATTACTGGTGCACCAACAGGCGCTTAAAATACTTGATAGTTCTTTCTATGTTCAGAAACCTTGCACTGAAATATACCATATAGAGTCATAGAGATGTACAGCGTGGAAACAGACTCTTCCACCCAATTCGTCCATGCTGGCCAGACATCCCAACCCAATTGAATCCCACCTGCCAGCACCCAGCTCATATCCCTCCAAACCCTTCCTATTCATATAACCATTCAGATGCCTCTTAAATATTGCAATTGTACCAGCCTCCACCATTTCCTCTGGCAGCTCATTCCATACACGTACCACCCTCTGCGTGAACAAGTTGCCCCTTAGGTCTCTTTTATATCTTTCCCCGCTCACCCTAAGCCTATGCTCTCTAGTTCTGGACTCCCCTACCCCAGGGAAAAGACTTTGTCTATTTATCCAATCCATGACCCTCATGATTTTGTAAACCTCTATAAGGTCACCCCTCAGCTTCCGATGCTCCAGGGAAAACAGCCCCATCCTGTTCAGCCTCTCCCTATAGCCCAAATCCTCCAACCCTGGCAATATCCTTGTAAATCTTTTCTGAATCCTTTCCAGTTTCACAACATCTTACCGACAGGAGGGAGACCAGAATTGCACGCAATATTCCAACAGTGGCCTAACCAATGTCCTGTACAGCTGCAACCTGACCTCCCAACTCCTGTACTCAATACTCTGACCAATAAATTCTAAACACCTTCTTCAATATCCTATCTACCTGCGACTCCACTTTCAAGGAGCTATGAACCTGCACTCAAAGGCCTCTTTGTTCAGCAACACTCCCTAGGACCTTACCATTAAGTGTATAAGTCCTGCTAAGGTTTGCTTTCCCAAAATGCAGCACCTTGCATTTATCGGAATTAAACTCCATCTGTCACTTCCCAGCCCATTGGCCCATCTGGCCAAGATCCTGTTGTAATCTGAGTTAACCCTCTTCGCTGTCCACTACACCTTCAATTTTGGTGTCATCTGCAAACTTACTAACTGTACCTCTTATGCTTGCATCCAAATCATTTACGTAAATGACAAAAAGTAGAGAGCCCAGCACCAATCCTTGTGGCACTCCACTGGTCACAGGCCTCCAGTCTGAAAAGCAACCCTCCACCCTCTGTCTTCTACCAAAAGAGAAAATGCTGGAAAATCTCAGCAGCTCTGGCAGCATCTGTAAGGAGAGAAAAGAACTGACGTTTCATGTCTAACTGACCTTTTGTCAAAGCTTTGACAAAGGGTCAGTTAGACACGAAACGTCTCTCCTTACAGATGCTGCCAGACCTGCTGAGATTTTCCAGCATTTTCTCTTTTGGTTTCAGATTCCAGCATCCGCAGTAACTTGCTTTTACCCTCTGTCTTCTACCTTCTATCCAAATGGCTAGTTCTCCCCGTATTCCGTGAGATCTAACCTTGTTAATCAGTCTCCCATGGGGAACCTTATCGAACACCTTACTGAAGTCCATATAGATCACATCTACTGCTCTGCCCTCATCAATCTTCTTTGTTACTTCTTCAAAAAATTCAATCAAGTTTGTGAGACATGATTTCCCATGCACAAAGCCATGTGACTATCCCTAATTAGTCCATGCCTTACCAAATACATGTACATCCTGTCCCTCAGGATTTCCTCCAACAACTTGCCCACCACTGACGTCAGGTTCACTAGTCTATAGTTCCCTGGCTCGTCTTTACCGCCTTTCTTAAACAGTGGCACCACGTTTGCCAACCTCCAGTCTTCCTGCACCTCATCTGTGACTAGTGATGATACAAATATCTTAGCAAGAGACCCAGTAATCACTTCGCTAGCTTCCTACAGAGTTCTAGGGTACACCTGATCAGGTCCTGGGGATTTATCCACCTTTATGCGTTTCAAGACATCCAGCACATCTTCCTCTGTAATATGGACATTTTGCAAGATGTCACCATCTATTTCCCTACAGTCTATATCTGCCATATCCTTTTCCATAGTAAATACTGATGCAAAATACTCGTTTAGTATCTCCCCCATTTTCTGCGGTTCCACACAAAGGCCACCTTGCTGATCTTTGAAGGGCCCTATTCGCTCTCTAGTTACCCTTTTGGTCTTAATGTATTTGATTCTTCTTAATTCTATTTGCCAAAGCTATCTCATGTCCCCTTTTTGCCCTCCTGATTTCCCTTTTAAGTATACTCCTACTACCTTTATACTCTAAGGATTCACTCGATCTATCCTGTCTATATCCTACATATGTTTCCTTCTTTTTCTTAACCAAACCCTCAATTTCTTTAGTCATCCAGCATTCCCTATACCTACCAGCCTTTCATTTCACCCTGACAGGAATACACTTTCTCTGGATTCTCGTTATCTCATTTCTGAAGGCTTCCCATTTTCCAGCCGTCCCTTTACCTGCAAACATCTGCCCCCAATCAGCTTTCAAATGTTCTTGCCTAATACCGTCAAAATTGGCCTTTCTCCAATTTAGAACTTCAACTTTTAGATCTGGTTTATCTTTTTCCATCATTATTTTAAATCTAATAGAATTATGGTCACTGGCCCCAAAGTGGTCCCTCACTGACACCTCAGTCACCTACCCTGCCTTATTTCCCAAGAGTAGGTCAAGTTTTGCCCATCCACACACTGAATCAGAAAATTTTCTTAAACACATTTAACAAATTCCTCTCCACCTACACCCTTAACACTAGGGCAGTCCCAGTCGATGTTTGGAAAGTTAAAATCCCCTACCATAACCACCCTATTATTCTTACAGATAGCTGAGATTTCCTTACAAGTTTGTTTCTCAATTTCCCTGACTATTAGGGGGTCTATAATACAATCCCAATAAGGTGATCATCCCTTTCTTATTTCTCAGTTCCACCCAAATAACTTCCCTGGATGTATTTCCAGGAATATCCTCCCTAAGTACAGCTGTAATGCTATATGTCTTATCAAAAATGCCATTCCCCCTCCTATCTTGCCTCCCCCTCTATCCTTCCTGTAGCATTTGTATCCTGGAACATTAAGCTGCCAGTCCTGCCCATCCCTGAGCCATGTTAAATCTTCAGAATGCACTAGATTTAAAGAGAATGGCAATCAAACAAGACATTTCTTAAAATGGCAGGGCTGATCTACAGCAAATAGGACCATTTTCATTCCAGAGTACATCTATGACTTTCTTTTATAGAAATGATTTAATCTTGAGCCTCTGCTCATAGTTTAAGAGTTTTGCAAAACTAAACAGATATTAGTGCCATCTTCAAATAAAAATCATAAACAGCACCAAGTCAAATAACCCGCAGTCTAGGCTGTTGCATGACGAACATCCATTTTGATGAGAAAATGCAGGGTTTGAGTGAATCATTTTGCAAGTAGGAGTCAAAGCTTTAAAACAAAATGAGATAATGAAGATAATACGTGAAAAAGAGAGGAATTAAGTTTACTTTAAACAGGGCTACCTTCTTAAAATTAAGATGTAATTCTGTAAACATTGACAGCCATCTGCAGCTCGCTGAGAGCCCAGGAGATGCTCTTCCTCATTCTTATCTGCATATTTTGCAACCTTTCCATAATGCTACTCTGCTGCATTATTAGGCGATACACATCTTCATACAATGTTGGAGAAGCTCCAGCTCAGAAAAAAAAAATCGCCTTAACTGGGGCACAGACAAGAGATACTCATGAAGTTCCTTCGCAGATGCACTGTAAATTAGAGAACTACATGTCAATTAGAAACAGCTCATTGTTATAAAATAGAAGGACCAAAATATTTGAAAATCACAAATTACAAACTTTTATTTTGCTGGGCACATCTAATGTAAAGGTGGACAGTTTATATGGGTTTCTGAAGGGTTGTATCATCAACCTCAGAGGTTCAAATCGACCAAAAACCTAACTATGCCAATGATAATTTTTCACAATTCATTCACAAGATGTGGGTGTGGCTGGCTGGGCCAGCATTTATTGTTGCTTGAAAATGGTTTCCTAAGTCTCACACTGGTGAGCTGCCTTCTTTAACAACAGCAGTCCGTTTGCTGTAGGTATACCCACATTACCATTAAGGAGGGAGTTCCAGTATTTTGATCCAGCGACAAAGAAAGAACAGCAATAAATTCCTAAGTAAAAACTGCGGCTGCAAGATCAAGACATTGGGAATTCAGCCATAAACAACCTGCCTTCTGATTCCCCAAAGCCTATTAATCTTCTACAAAGAACAAAGTAGGGAGTGAGATAGAATACAGTCCTGTCTGAATGACTGCAGCTCCAAACAACACTCAAGCAGTTTGACATCAAACAGAACAAAACAGCTGGCACTTACAGTGGATGGATGCACCATCTAGGAGCTGCTGCAAAGTGGTCAAAAAACTCTCAAGACCCTGAAGAGACATTATTTTGACCCCCCACCTACCCCAGTCAAGCCCCTCCAGTAAATCCAGTGAACTGGAGACTCACAGGCACTGCCCTTTCACAGTTACATGCACAGTCTAGTGAGTTTGCCCTGTTGAATGCAAAATTCATTTCAAAAACAAGGGATAAAGAATAACCAACAAGCAGTGTGGTTATGATTATGTGTCTAGCTCTCACGAGTACAATAAAATCCACATTTATTGACTTGCCATTTAAGATCTGGTTTGTTACACAAGAATAATGTTTTGTTACATGACTATATCAAATGCATTTCACTCTGGAGTACCATAAACCCTGAAGGGCTTTAATACCAGACAAGTTGTTGCATGAGTGACTTCTATTTCTCTCCATATCAAAAAGCACACAAAGGAGAGATTAAAATTAGTTTCATGGGTTGTCACTTAACCTAAGCATATATTTTCATGAGGTTTCACAGAGCTGGCTAAAATTCCTAGCTCCCTGTGTTTTGGTCCTTTGAATTATGAATTAGGTATTTAACAAATATTACTGTCACCTGAATATTGTTACCAGCAGTTAGCTGCAAAACTGAGACCGAATTTCTGACTTCCCCAACTGTCAGTTCTTAAGTAATTATATCTAAATTCAGTATTGGTCAGAGAATGGTTGAATAGTCATGTGTTGTGTTATCCCTATGGCTTTATTAACAAATGCTCATTTAACACCCATACTCTCAAACATATTTCTAGAGCATGAATTGGTCCAAACATGGACAAAAAAAAATCTGAATTTAAGAGGGAAGTAAGGGTGACTGCTCTTGACAACAAGCTTAGCATTTGACTTAGTGTGGCATCAAGGGACATAGCAAAACTGGAATCAATGGGAACCAGGGAGGAATCTCTCTGGAGTTGTTGCTAAATTCAAAGGCCAATGGGTGTGGTTGTTGCAGGTTAACTATCTTAACGACAGACATCTCTGCAGGAGTTCCACAGGGTAGTGTCTGAGGTTCAACCATCTGCAGCTGCTTCATCAATGACCTTTCTTCCAGTAGAAGGTCAGATGTGAGGGTGTTTGCTAATAATCGCATAATGTTCAGCATCAACTGTAATAACTCAGAGAGTGAAGCAGTACATGTTCAAACACAGCAAGACCTGGATAGCATTCAAATAAAGGCTGATAAGTGGCAAGTCAGTTCTGCCCTCTACAACTGCCAGGCAATGACCATCTCCAACTACAGGGAGTTCAATCATTGGCTTTTGACATTCAGTGGCATTACATTTGCTGACCTGTGATTATCAGCCCGGTGGTTACCATTGACCAGAAACTGAATTGGATCAACCATAAAAATACTGTGTTTGTAAGGGCAGGTCAGAGGTTAACTTCTGTGACAAATAACTCACCTCCTGACTCCTCAAACCTGACTACCAACACTAAGGCACCAAATCAGGCGTGTGATGGAATAATCTCCTCTTGATTGTTTGAGTTTACCTCCAATAACATTCAAGAGCTTAACACCATTCAGGACAAAGCAGCTCACTTGATTTGACATCTCATCTTTCAACATTTATTCCCACCATCATCAAAGTACAGTGACAGCAGCGTGCATCCGTCTACAATTTGCTGTGCAATACCTCACCAAGACTCCTCAGACAGCACTCTCTCAACCTACAATATCTACCACCTAGAAGGACAAAAGCAGCAGATACATGGGAACACCACCAGGTTCCTATCCAGGCCACACACCACTGAGTTGGAAATATACTGCAATGCCTTTAGCGTCACAGTGTCAAAACCTTGGAATTCTCTAACTGTGCCATGGGTGTAACTACTGCTATGGACTGCAGAGGTTCAACACCAACACCTTTTCAAGGCAATAAATGTTGGCCTTGCTAGCGATACCCATATCCTGCAAATTAAAAATAAATTAAGACTGCACAAAATATGAAGTCAGATTTTGACCACATTCACCTGAACAGACTTATGGAAAAGGGAACAGTATATGTACAGGGCTATGGGTAAAAGAGAGGAGAATGCTATTAATTGGTTAGTGCTAAATTATTAGACTACTCATCTCTAATCCAATGCTTGATATCTGAAATTGCCTCCAATTAGAATTGAGAAGACTGAAGTCATTGTTTTAAGTCCCTGCTCCCAACTTCATTCTGTAACTGCAGCTTCAGCCTTCTCCCTGGTGACGCTCAGACTAAACCAGACTGATCACAACCTCGGTGTCATGTTTGAACTTGAGTTGAGCTCCCTACTCATATTCATGCCATCACCTATTTCCAGCTCCATAACTTCATCTGACTTCACCCACCTCAATTCATCTGCTGCGGAATCCGTCATGCAAGCTTTCCTTACTTCCAAGCCCAACTACTCTAACCTGCTCCTGGCTGATAGACCATCTTCTACCCTCCTTAAACTGGAGGTCATTCAAAACTCTGCTACCTGTGACTTTGCATGCGACAAAGTCCAGTTCCGAGATTTTAAAATTCTCATTTACAAGCCATAGACTTGCTATCTTGTCCAGCCCAACACACCCCTTCCCACCTTAAGATATCCTCAATCCAGTAATTTTGGTCTCAAGTACATCCCCAATTTTATTTGCTATACTATGCCATGCTTTCGGATGTCAAGGCTTCAATCTCCAAAAAGCCTCCCTACATCTCTCCATCTTTCTATCTTGTAATTGTTCCTCAAGACATTTCTCAAAATCAGCCTAATATCTATTAAGTGGCTCAGTGTCATGTTGGTTATGATGCTGCTCTAAACTACCTTGGGATGGTTCATTTCATTAAAGCTGCTATATAAATACAAGTTGTCAAAAGCTCTGCCAAACAGCCAGTGCAGGTATGATTGGTCGTATAGCCCCCCAACCACACAATGCCATCCTATTATTCTATTAACAAAGATTGATTAAATATTAGAAATAACATTCATACGAGGTTCATCACTCACATTTGATCCCATCTTCCTCAACATCAGCAGCACTCGCACTTTCTGCTGGATATACATCTCTTCAGGACTCTTCTCCTGGGCACCTTCACGGTTCATCTGCTCAGCTCCAGCCGCTCTGTTATCACTTAAATGAGAAGAAAAAATGTTCTTTAAGTACCATATTTTTGAACCTTTTCTTCCTTCACAATATCATAGAGTCATACAGATGCACAGCATGGAAACAGACACTTCGGTCCAACTCATCCACACCAACCAGATATCAAATAAATCTACTTCCATTTGCCAGCATTTGGCCCACATCCCTCTAAACCCTTCCTATTCACATACCCATCCAGAGAACCATTAAAATGTTGTAATTGTACCAGCGTCCACCAGTTCCTCTGGCAGCTCATTCTATACATGTATTACCCTCTGCATCAAAACACTGCCTCTTAGGTCTCTTTTAAATCTTTTCCCTCTCACTTTAAACCTATGCTCTCGAGTTCCCCCACCCTGTGGAAAAGACTTTGGCTGTTCACCCTATCCATACCCCTCATGATCTTATAAGCCTCTATAAGGTCACCTCTCAGCCTCTGACACTCCAGGGAAAACAGCCCCAGCCTATTCAGCCTCTCTCTAAAGCTCAAGTCCTCCAGCTCCAGCAACATCCTTGTAAATCTTTGCTGAACCTTTTCAAGTTTCACAACATCTTTCCTAGAACTGAACACAGCATTCCAAAAGTGGCCTCACCAATGTCCTGTACAGCTGCAACATAACATCCCAACTCCTTCACTCAAAACACTGATCATTAGTGGTAAGTGTACCGAACACTTCTTCACTAACCTATCCACCTGCAACTCCACTTTCAAGGAACTATGTATTTTCATTAACCAAAAATCAGGGTAATGTATATAATTTAAAAATTGCTTTGGTGTAGAAAACATGAAGTCAACACCTGTAATTAGGAAATGAAAGTATTTTGACACCAAAGCACTGTATTTCTTGTAGATATGAAGCCCCAGGGTCAATCCCCAAATTTGGAAGTGTTATAATAATTATACTTTGCTCTGGAAAGTGTACTCCCCCAAGTCAAAATGGTCTAGAGTCTGGAACATACACTGCACTAGAGCGTTAGCCTGAGGTAATGCTACATTAATCAGAACAACACTACTTCAGAAGAGATGTTGAACTGAAGTGGAGTCTGCCCCTCAGGCATGTGTAGAGAATCCACAGTACTATTCCAGCATGGAACAGTATTTACTTCTCAAATATTTTCCAGTATTTATCCTGAATAGGTAATATTACTGAATTAAACTACCCTGTCACCCCCACATTGCTGTTTGTGGTGTCACAACCCAGATGGGAGGGAGCACTGGAAATCAAACCCCATGAGTCATCATTAACTTAAACAATAGCCTCTTTAAATCCAAACATGCACGCACTCGCTCACAAATGGGTTGAACAAGACTGACAGCTTGGCAGAAATATTGAGATTGGAAAATATAGGCAAAAAGGAATAAAAATTATGTGGATCATGAGTCCAAACCACAAGGGGAATTAAAGTGACTTGCTCACTTTGTTTTGTTTCGGTGGTGATACCACTGCTGTCAACCAGGGGCAATCCTCCGTTCAGTGGCTAATCAGTTGGATGTAGGTCTTGATCGAGTTTGGAAGAGTCTTTTCCTTTCAGAGTCTTGTAGAGGTGGGTAAGAGGAGATCTGGCTTGCCTGTCGGCTTTTTGGTGGTGGGGGGAGGAGTGGAATCTGAGTGCAACTGCTTGCTTCTCTGTTCTGTGACATACGGCTACTTAAAACCAATACTGATGGGCAATTTTGCCTTCCAACCCAAAAGCAACTCATGTCAGCTAACCTCATAAAAGTATCAAATCCAGCTTTCCAAAAGTCGCATGGTCATGCAGCCAATGAGCGAACACCAGAAGGTGCAGTTTCTGCTTACAGTTATTTAAAAAAAACTGGTTCAGTCTTTGCAAAACAGTTCAAACTTCTATTTTTCAGTTTAGATTTCAAATAAAATATATGTAGTCGACAGAGTCAGATCTTGAACAAACTGACTTGTGATAGAGTCATAGTCATAGAGACATAGTGCATGGAAACAGACCCTTCGGTCCAACTTGTCCTTGCTGACCAGATATCCTAATCTGATCTAGTGCTATTTGCCAGCACTCTGCCCATATCCCTCTAAACCCTTCCTACTCATATACCCATCTAAATGCCCTTTAATGCTGTAATTGTACCAGCCTCTACCACATCCTCTGGCAGCTCATTCCACACACGCACTACCCTTTGCATGAAAAGGCTGTCCCTTAATTCCCTTTTATATCTTTCCCCTCTCGCCCTAAACCTATGCCCTCTAGTTCTGGACTTCCCCACTCCAGGAAAAAGACTTTGGCTATTTACCCTACCTAAGCCCCTCATGATTTTATTAACCTCTATGAGGTCACCCCTCAGTCTCCGACACTCCAGGGAAAACAGCCCTAGCCTATTCAGCCTCTCCCTATAGCTCAAACCCTCCAACCCTGGCAACATTCTTGCAAATCTTTTCTGAACCCTTTCAAGTTTCACAACATCTTTCCGATAGGAAGGAGACCTGAATTGCACACAATATTCCAACAGTGGTCTAACCATTGTCCTGTACAGCTGCAACATGACCTCCCGACTCCTGTACTCAATACCCTGACCAATAAAGGAAAGCATACCAAATGCCTTCTTCACTATCCTATCTACCTGCGACTCCACATTCAAGGAGCTATGAACTTGCACACCAAGATCTCTTTGTTCAGCAACACTTCCTTGGACCTTACCATTAAGTGTATAAGTCTTGCTAAGATTTGCCTTTCCAAAATGCAGCACCTCACATTTATCTAAATTCAACTCCATCTGCCATTCCTCAGCCCATTGGTCCATCTGACCAAGATCCCATTGTAATCGCTGTCCCCTACACTTCCAATTTTGGTGTCATCTGCAAAATTACTAATTATGCCTCTTATACTCACATCCAAATCATTTATATAAATGATGAAAAATAGTGGACCCAGCACAGATCCTTGTGGCACTCCGCTGGTCACAGGCCTCCAGTCTGAAAAAATAACCTTCCACCACCATCCTCGGACTTCTACCTTTGAGCTAGTTCTGTATCCAAACGGCTTGTTCTTCCTGTATTCCATGAGATTTAATCTTGTTAACCAATCTCCCATGAGGAATGCCTTACTGAAGTTCATGTAGATCACGTGTAGAGGTTAGGCTAAAAGGAACTTGCTTCAATATACTTTCTGGACATCAAATTAACTTGTAAAAAAAGCTACTCAAATATTAGAGAACAGGCCTCTGAGCTAATAGTCCAGTCAGAATTCAATATCTACTGAAGTCAAGTTTAATCACCTTGAATCTGCAAAATGAGGTTACATGAATCAATTGTATATTTTGTACCATGGGCGACAAGGTAATAATCTTGTTGTTGGACAACACACTGACTCAGGTTGAACCAGCCTTGGTTCTATTCCATTCATCATCCACACATTGACTGCATTGGCGCCACCTCGTGCTCCCGCGAGGAGGTTGAACAATTCATCAACTTCATCAACACATTCCACCCTGACCTTAAATTTACCTGAACTATCTCTGACACCTCCCTCCCCTTCCTGGACCTCTCCATCTCCATTAATGACAACCGACATTTTTTACAAACCCACCAACTCCCCACAGCTACCTGGATTACACCTCTTCCCACCCTACCTCCTGCAAAAACGCCATCCCGTATTCCCAATTCCTCTACCTCCGCCGTATCTGCTCCCAGGAGGACCAGTTCCACCACAGAACACACCAAATGGCCTCCTTCTTTAGAGACCGCAATTTTCCTTCCCACGTGGTTAAAAATACCGTCCAACGCATCTCGTCCACATCCTGCACCTCCGCCCTCAGACCCAACCCCTCCAACCATAACAAGGACAGAACGGCCCTGGTGCTCATCTTCCACCCTACCAACCTTTGCATAAACCAAATCATCCGCCGACGTCTCCGCCACCTCCAAACGGTCCCCACCACCAGAGATATATTTCCCTCCCCACCCCTTTCCACCTTCCGCAAAGACTGTTCCCTCCGTGACTACCTGGTCAGGTCCACGTCCCCCCTACAACCCATCCCCCATTCTGACATCTTCCCCTGCCACCGCAGGAATTGCAAAACCTGCGCCCACACCTCCTCCCTCACCTCCATCCAAGGCCCGAAAGGAGCCTTCCACATCCAAAGTTTTACCTGCACATCCACCAATATCATTTATTGTATCCATTGCTCCCAATGCAGTCTCCTCTACCTTGGGGAGACTGGATGCCTCCTAGCAGAGCGCTTTGGGGAACACCTCTGGGACATCTGCATCAATCAACCACATTGCCCTGTGGCCCAAATTTCAACTCCGCCTTCCACTTTGCCGAGGACATGGAGGTCCTGGGCCTTCTTCACCGCCGCTCCCTCACCACCCAACACCTGGAGAAAGAACGCCTCATTTCCACCTCGGAACACTTCAACCCCAGGGCATCAATGTGGACTTCAACAGTTTCCTCATTTCCCCTTCCCCCACCTCACTCCAGTTCCAAACTTCCAGCTCAGCACTGTCCCATGACTTGTCCTACCTGCCTATCTTCTTTTCCACCTATCCATTCTACCTTCCTCCCTGACCTATTACCTTCATCCCCTTCCCCACTCACCTATTGTTCTATGCTACTTTCTCCCCACCCCCACCCACCTCTCATTTATCTCTCCACCCTTCAGGCACTCTGCCTGTATTCCTGATGAAGGGCTTTTGCCCAAAACGTCGATTTCTCTCTCCTTGGATGCTGCCTGAACTGCTGTGCTTTTCCAGCACCACTCTAATCCAGAGTGCCATTCTCCAATGTCATAGGAGGAAAAGAAAGATTTAAGTTTATGCCGCACCTTCCAAAATAATTGGTTGCCCCAAAACACTTTCCAGTCAACCAAGCAGTCTTTGGTTCGGAGATGAATCTGCAGACACATATCCAATAATAAGACTTTAACCTGCATAAGTCTACCCAAATGCAAGCCTGCCATTTGACTACTCCAATGCTGCACTGCCATGCAGGCCCATTTTCCGCACTCTAAGTTTGAGATTATTCCATTCTCTGCTGCCTGTAACCTATTACGGTCGCATTAAGCGACACTCATCAACGCTTGGTATAATCATGGTGGCTTCTGCTCCAGCAAAGTTCCCTTTCTTGTATTTCCTTCATTACAATGATTACACTTCAAAGGTTCTTCATATTTGGGACATTCAGACATCAGTAAAAACACTGTACAAATGGAAGCCAGTTTTTTTTTTAAAACAAACAAAAACAAAAATTGCAGGAGAAACTTAGCAGGTCTGGCAGCATTTTCCCTCCATTGAATCCATCAGTACTTGCTGCCTTGGGAAAGCGGCCAATATAATCAAAGATGCCTCCCATCCCAGTCATACTCTCTTCCACCTTCTTCCATCAGGCAGAAGATACAAAAGTTAAAAACATGTACCAACAGATTTAAGAACGGTTTCTTCCCCACTGATATCAGAGTTATGAACAGACCAGTCGTGTATTAAAGTTGATCTTTCTCTGCAGCTTTTCTGTAGCTGTAACATATTCTGCATTCTGTTCTATTACCCTGATGTACTTATGTATGGTACGATTTGTTTGGTTAGCATGCAAAACAATACTTTTCACTGTATCTCATTTTGTTAAAATTTTGAGTTCTATGATCCTTCAGAACTAGAAGCAGTGAGGAAAAGGTGGTGTTTGAACTGGTGTGGAGGATATGGGAGAAAGCAGCAGGCGAATAGGTAAAGGAGGCGAGAGAGAGAGAGAGAGAGCAATAAAAAAGGCAGGCAAAGGGATTGGTGATCGCAGGCCAGTGAAGAGAAGCAGTTGAAAATGTGTTGGTTGTGCTAAAAACAAAACATTTCACTGACATGACCTGGGATAGTCCGGGTAATCAATAGAAAGGAAGCTGATGTTCATGCTCTAAAACTGTTCAGCTCAATTTGAACAGCTCCTGAGGGCTGTACAGTACCCAGGTGGAAGACGAGATGTTGTTCCTCCATCTTGTGTTGAGCTTCACTGGAGTACTGCAACACTCCGGAGACAGAAATTTTGATACGGGAACATGGTGGCATGTTGAAGTAACAGGCAACTGGAAACACACGGTCATATTTATGGACAGAACATTAATTTTTAATCTTTGAATTAAACAATGTGATGTTCAGTAAAAACAAATAACCACAAGGACAGCAACAGATTATCATGTTGAATTAGCTAAGGATATAAGAGTTACATTTGTGACTGTGGATCAGTAATCAATGGAAACAGACTGAAACTTAATAAGTCTGCAGCAAATGGGATTAGTTTAGTTTGAGTAACATGGACAAGTCGGACAAAACAATCTGTTTCTGTGCTTGTGACTCTAAGTCAATGGAGTATGAATGATGGGATACCATGCTGGAACTTAACATTGTTGTATTTGGACAACATCATGAATAGTGCAAGCAGCTTGGCTACTGGGCTGTGCAGGAGATATTCAATCCCCAGAACTGATACAATGAAGAATCGTGAGGTCTGATGCTCATGTCCATGATTTAGTAAAATTGGGTTCCATCAACACAAATTGGTGACACTGGTTATGAAGCAAGGCTGGACTAACTTGGGCTCATGGAGCAACCTAAGATTTTCCACCCTTTCCAACACATTATTCAATTGTTCTCTAAATGAATCCAAGTTATTTGCCATCACAATAGTCCATTCCAGTTGTTAAGTACTTTTTGCATAAAGCCCTTCTTAACACAGTCCTCAATCTGTATTTTACCAGTGTGAATCTGCACACTCATCCCAGTCAGTCTGCATCAATAGCTTCTGATTTGAAAGTTAGAATTACAAATTAGTGCACATTATAAGCAGGTTTCCAGTGTAGACAAATTCACTTGAGGAGTGGGGATCTAGTGGGCAAAGTCATCCACCTGATCAAACACTGTACTGCAAAACAACTGTGGGCAATAGTTCAATTCCCGTTTGTGCTGGAGCAGCGATCAGGCACAGTAACTAGCCTGTGCATCCATAGGGGAGGGAGAAGAAATTAGTCAGCATTCCTACACCAGATCACTATCCAGTGACCTCTGCTGGAAAGCAGCACCTGCCTGCGCTGGCACAATACTGAAATGTCAATGACACTGACCCCAGACAGCAATCGTTAATAAAATGTCAAATGGTTAAGGTGACAAAGGGAGATTGGCTTACACAAAATTTAAGCAGGAGTTAGTGTCCAAGGTTTTCTTTTGGGGAGATCAGGGGAGAGATTGAGAATTGTATGAAAATAATTTAGAATCAACAAACAGCTACATTTTGAAATCCCGTGCTATAGCTGCAATATGGGCTTGAAATTCTGACCCATTGTTCAAGATTGCATCAGCTGCTGCAGGTGAAATGACATGGGATACTGCAACCCAAGCCCCTTTTTTGTTTTGGAGTTTTTCAGGAGATTGGATGCAGCAGAACAGACGACATGAAAGGACATGTTTCTGCCTTTGGCAGAAGTGGCGTCCTGTTTGCAAGATGCCTGCCAAGTTACAAACCTCTGCAAACTAATTTGTCAGAATTGATGCTGTGTATTCAAGTGTCATGCATCAAGCAGAAACCATCAGCTTTAAGACTGACCACCTTAAACTAACAGGTGCGAATACCTCACCCTAGCTGTTCTACTGTTAACAGGTGCTGACTTTCAGCTGATATTGGCATGGTATAAAATTACTGCCTGGCGATAGAGACTTCATTATCTTTAGAATCTGCTACAAAAACTTTCAGCCGGACAATGGTTCTCCTTGACAACGTAATGTGATGTGTAATGCCACAAAATCAAGTCTATAATAAAAACTCAAACCATTTACGTGCACCAGAATTTGCAAATGCATAAGTTGATTCTATGCATCATTAAAAAGAAGGGACTAATGCATAAGAGCACTCCCCTAATTTAAGGGAGCATTAAGGCATTCCATTTTCAAATGCAATTCACACATTTTGCCCTGGTCAATATTTATCTGACAAACAACATGAATAAAAGGAGATTAACTGGCCACTACCACACATTTGTTTGTAGGTGTTTAATGTAAATTGACTTCCACAGTTCTTACTTTACAACAATTTCAAAATGTGCTTCATTGGCTGTAAAATGGCCACAAATAATTCTATGACTTGAATGAGTAAAGTGAATGTACTATAGCCAAATTGTGAATGGCATAAAAATAGGTGAGAAGGCAAGCAGCGAGGATTACACAGAGTCTGCAGAGGGATTTCGACAGGCTAAGCAAGTAGGAAAGAACTTGGTAGATGTTATATAATGTGGGAAAACACAAAAACGTTTTGGCACAAAGAATAGAAGAGGTGAATACTATTTAGTTGGATGAAAAACTGCAGAAAACAATGGAGCAGAGGGATTTGGGAGCTCTTGCCCATGAATCACAAAACGCTAGCATCCAAGTTAAGCGGGTAAAAGGGAAGGCAAATGGAATGTTAGCCTTTACTTCAAAGGGAATAGAAAAATACAGAAGTAGGGCGGTTTTGCTAAATCTATACAAGTCACAGCTGGAATACAATGAAGAGCTTGGGTCCCTTACCTGAACAAAGATACACTGGCATTAGAGATAGCCCAGGGAAGGTTTACTAGACTGATACCAAATATGGAGGGACTGTTGCATGATTCCCCTCTTAGCAATGGTCATTGTATGAAGTACCAGCTCTCTTTTCAAATTTCACTCTGGTGGCTTATCTTCAATAAAAGGGTACATGCAAATTATTTCAGAGTGGGAAATATATTCCTGAAGAAGGGCTTTTGGCCGAAACATCGATTTTCCTGCTCCTTGGATGCTGCCTGACCTGCTATGCTTTTCCAGCACCACTTTAATCCAATATCACAGCTATGTCAATCCTGCTCTCACTCAAAAAATACCCTCCAGCGGGAGATCAGCAGAAGTAATAGGAACACCCCAAAACATCTGAGTTATTTCTTCGTTAGCATAGTTTATTTGAAGCACTGTGATACTTAACTACAGCCATCCAGCTACAATCAGCAAATGCAGCATACCCTAAGGATTGAATCTAGAAAACATTCAAATTCTCCCTGATCTCTGAAGATTACATTGAATTTACAGCACAGAACAGGCTGTGCAGTCACTTCCTTTGGGCCAGCATTTTATGTTGTGCATGAGCCTCAACTCACCTTAGCAACATCACCTTCCTCTTTTTCTCCCATGTGTTAACTTAGATTCCTCTTAAATGCATTTTATGCTACAACTTCAAGTGTTTCTGCAATTTCATTAAAATTTGAATCATAATTGAATGATGCTAAGTGCTACAATTTCAGCAATACAATTTGTCAAAAGCTAATTGTTTCTCAATAAATGTGCTTGGTCAGAAATGAAAATGTAATAAATAGGCTCATCTTATGCCTCCTATAATGGAAAATGGCCATTATGGGATCAAGGCTGACTTTATACTTTAGATAGCTTGCACTTGCTTTTAGAGAGCACAAAACAACAACATTCACTATACTACGCTGCTTAACCCATACCACTTCACACACTGTACTTCAAGAGTCTGGGTCAACTTAAATGACTGTATGGAACACCAACCAACCACTATTGAAATGCCAGTAAAACATAGGCAAGCTGATAGTTTAGAGTAATGTCACTGGACTAGTAAACCAAAGGCTATTGCCCTACATGGGTTCAATTTATCGCCCAATTAATAAGAATTTTTAAAAAACTCACTTCAGTAATGTTGTTAAAACCCATGTGGTTTACTAATGCCCTTTAAACGAAGGAGAGCTACCATCCTCACTCATTGTAGACTCCCTGTGACTCCAGATCCTAGCAACATGGATGACTCTTAACTGCCCTCTGAAATTTGGTTGACGCGAAGGATCAAGGTTATTGCAATTAACTGAATCAAGTTCGAGAGAGCACTGTGACACTGTAGAAGGATCTACTGTACAAAAACAGCTTTAACAAGCCACTCAGTTCATTGGCAATAAGGGATTAGCAACAAATACTGATCTGGTCAGTGATGCCCACATCCCAACAATAATTCAATATTTTAATGTTACTAAGGACCTCTGCTTTACTACCTCTCTCCTACTTTAAGAAGGTCCTTAAAACCCACCTCTTTAACCCAGGTGTTACAATGTTTGTTTGATAACATTCCTACAAAATTCCTTGGGAAGTTTCACTACACAAAAAGGTGCTATTGAAATTCAAGTTGTTGTCAGAATGATCAAATTACCTTCCATTTCTGTGTTAATGTAAACTAGGTGACCTGGTAAAGGATGCTGCCTGAACTGCTGTGCTCTTCCGACACCACTAATCCAGAATAGGTGACCTGGTAGGCTGCCTTGGGTTTAATAGGGAATTTTTTAAAATGTTTTGCGCTGTTTACAGATCCACTGTAGCCAGAATAAAACCCAAGTCAAACAAAACGCAACGTGGTTTCATTCTATTTGCCAACATTTGGAATTAGAACATAGAACAGTACAGCACAGGAACAGGCCCTTCGGCCCACCATGTCTTTGCCAACCATGATGCCATTCTAAACTAATGCCATCTGGCTTTGGAACATAGAACTAAATTTACTGAAAGTTGGTTTGAGTTCTAAGACCAAAAGGTTCAGCAACATGTGTCTCTTTTCAGAAAGATTTAAATTCAAACACTTAGAAAATGTGAATATTGAAATGGTCAGAAATGTGGGCTTTGGCATTAGAAGCTATTGTTTTTTAAATTTCCAGGGAGTGATAACCCTTCTCATTGGAGTTTTGGACATGTAATGCAATGAAAATGATACCTACTGTGTTTTAAATACTATGGATTTCATATGCCCGGAGAGAAAAATCTTTTCATTTTCAATTTTCTTTCCTGGAATTATCTTTTATTTGATGATCAAAACTTGTGGTTTGGAGAACTGTCACAATGTGGTTGTGTTCTCTTGATGTACTCCTTCTGAAGGCAAAGTGATTTCTTCTGTACACACCGTTTGATTTAGTGCAATTGTAGCTAGAAAGTGGGTACTCCAGTCTGGAATTACAAAGATGCAATTCCATTAAAGAATATAAATCTTTAACAGCCTGGATTACATTTGGCTTTATGCCAGTTGCAGATGTTGTATTTTGCGTGTGTTTATGTTTCAAATGGTATGAAAAGACAGGTGTGCAGAGTGCACTTCAAATTTGGTTGAGGCTGTGACATGAAGGACCAAGGTTATTGCTACTAACTGAGATATGTTTGAAAGGACACAACAGTGAGACAACACACAAGGACCCATTCTGTGAGAAACTGCTGCTTACAAGCTTGTGTATTGTTTAGCTTATTTAACAAAACGTAGAAAACGCTGGAGCCTACAACATTTGGAAACTTGTTTGTGTTTAATTGGTTTGGATTTCTCCATGAGACCCAATGATTAGTCTCTCAAATAGTCTCTAATATACACTAAAGCAGCACTTCATTCTTTCCTGTTTCTTTTTTCAAAAAAAAGCATTGCTTAATGTTGAGCTGATCTACCTATTTTAAATATCTAAAATCCCAGATAATTTCTTGCACTTGAGTGTGGCAATGCCGTGCTTAAAATGTTCTCATTTCAGAGTAACAGGCCACTTTAAAATAACAGTTACTGCTCCTGAGCAATCTATATCCTGTGCTCGGCAAGAACAAATTTACTCAGCACAAAAGAACGCTGTGGCGACCACATAATTTTATACCAGTGCTGGTTTCAACAGCTGAGGCAGCACTGATCAATTTAAACTCTGCTGGAAAGCAAACCAGCCTACAGGAATTGTGCATAATGGCAAGTTATTTTTTGTATAAACTATTTTTTTTCCCCCCAGCCCTTTTTGTCTCTCACCACATATCCTGCTTACCTGCATGGATCCATGATTTTTCTTCACTGGAGCTGCTGTGTGCTCAACTGACAGGAATCTCTCACCCCTCCCCCCCCTACCCCCACTGCCAATCCACTCACCACCAACGCCCCCACCCCAACTCGGGGAGAACAGCTTAGCTGAGAACCATGAGAAATCACTGCACAGTTTCTGGCTGGTGCAAAAAGAGCAACAGCACCACATTGACATGACAAAACCATCCTGGAGACTTCCATTCTCGGGAATACAACACCTTCATTTTTTTTCCTCTCTACGTGTGTCATTATGGACCACAAGAAAGCAAATCCAACACATTTGCTTGGTGAACTGACTGATTACTCTTCCAGGTAAATTCTTCGTTTTAATTTACTAGGGCAAAGAGTGAGCATATTTGAGGCAGCCGAGCTGCTGTCAATTCCCAAAGCTGAGACTGGACTTGACAACAATGCCCTGAGTTAAGACAACAGTTAGCATATGCCTGGCAAAACTAACTATTCAAGAAGATCTGCACACAATTACCTGAGTTGACATAATTTTTTTTAACAACAACATTTTGTGATCAAGACTACTGCTTTTCATCTTATTTAAAACAATGGAACACAGAAAAACAGAAAAATAATGCACATTGGTAAATGACTCGACTTTTCCAGCAATGACAAAGACTTCACATAATTTGGGATGTTCTTAACCAACATTTTAATATAAGGTATGCCAGAAAGAGAAAGAAATGAACTCTCAACAGGTCAGTGAGGCTGCAGGAAGCATTACACCTACTGTATATGAACGTGTTACCGGGTGGGTGAGGGTCTGGGAGTACATTCATAGGGGTGGGGGGGGGGGGGGGGGTGGGGGTGGGAGGAGAGTCCATCACAGGCATTTCAGTGACTTGAAGCAAAGAGGGAAAAACAAGAGGACATCAGCAATGATTTCTGAATAAAAGGAAATGCATTCCCCTTATCACATCTTGCAACCCCTATCCCCCATACACATTGTCTTAGACATAAGTTGGCATAGCGTTAGAATTGTAGTCACAATATTGTACTCGCTCTTACATCTCTCAGTGTGTAGCACAACACAGGTCTGTACATTACAGCTACATTTTAAGAGAGAGGGGGAGAGAATGAGCAAGAGAGACACACACACACACACACACACACACACACACACACAGAGTCTATTCCTGCTAACATGAAAATCGAGTTTAAATTTAGATTTGCACTTGGCTCCAGTAATCCCCACCTGCTGGAGGTGGTCTCAAGCTTCTTGCCAGAAATGCTGTATACAATTGGCACTGGTGCAAAGACATTCAGGTCTGCACCAACATAATCTCGGTAATATAATTGTCCCGTAAAACACTTTTGAGGAAAGCAAACTAGAACCGAGTTTATATTTTTAAAAAAGACACATTTCCTGGTTTATATTCTCATACGCTCACATGCTATTCAAAAAATGTCTTGGCTCTGAATTGTGAAAGGATGTCTTACTTCATCATGACCTATTTATGGCACTGTGGAAGAAAAGGACGCTTTGTTTTTCAATTACAAGACATCTGTTCGCCAGTCAGCAGTCTATATACAGGCAGAACAGACTAAATCAGGGTAAATGCTGCTGTAATGGCTGAAGGAATGTTTAACATGCAAAATAAAACCAACCTTCATATTAAACTATAGAATTTTTGTTTTTTAAATGTATTTACATGCCAAGGACTGTCAGATAAATATATAAAAAGCTGCAACTCAACCACAATCTCAACATTACATCCCCTCCCACACCCCTATCAGAAAGCGGGCAGTGCTATTCTAATGCAAACTCATTGGTCTACAATAATTGTTTTTCTCTCTCCCCAGAAGCTGCCTGACCTGCTGAGTATTTCCAATACTTTACAGTGTTACTTCAGATTCCCAGCACCTGATTTCCTGTCAGGAGTGAGGTTAAGAAATATTTGTGCATGCAAGGAGTATTCGATGTTTGGAACTTTGTTCCACAAGAGCCAGGTTATCAGGAGTCAACTATTAATTTTAAATCCCAGATTAATTGACATTTTTTAAAACCAAACTTTTAAAGGGATATGGGCGAAGATGGACACATCGTGTTAGACCACAAATGAGCTATATTCTCATTGAATGGCAGCAGAACAGGCTTGATGAGATTAAATGGTCCACATACATATTCTTCACCCTAACTCAGACAACAAAACGGTCAAGTTTTCATTATTTTACTTTAGATCTTTGATAATGATCAATTGACCAAACTCTTGAATTTATTGTAGTGGTTCTGTTCGCCGAGCTGGAAGTTTTTGTTGCAAACGTTTCGTTCCCTGGCTAGGAGACATCATCAGTGTGTCTACTGGACATACATAACAGAAACCAGGAGGCGGAACCTATCAACAAAGACGGCATATTTAAACTACTGGACTTATGCCTCACTACACACTTTACATTCAACAATCAGATATACGAACAAATCAACGGAACACCCATGGGATCACAAATCTCGGGACTCATAGCAGAGGCAGTTATGCAAAGGTTAGAACAAATAGCCCTACCACAAATTCAACCCAAACTCTGGGTCAGATATGTTGATGACACTTTCGTAATCATCAAAAACATGGAAATAGAAAAAACACACCGGATCATCAACGCCACACTCACAGGCATCCGATTCACGAGAGAAGTAGAAAAGGACAGCCAACTCCCATTCCTAGACGTGATAGTACAGAGAACACCGAACGGAGAATTCACCACAAGGGTACACAGGAAAACAACACACACAGACCAAGTCCTAAACTATGAAAGTAACCACCCCAACACACACAAACGAAGATGCATCAGGACACTATTCAAAAGAGCTACAACACCCTGCAGTACACCAGAACTGCGAAAAGAGGAAGAGGAACACCTATACAAGGTATTCACCAAAAACGGATACCCGCGCAACTTTATCAACAGATGCCTAAGAGATAGACCACGGAACGAGGACATGCCACAACCAAAAGGACTAGCCACACTACCATACATCAGGAGCGTTTCAGAACTGACAGCCAGACTACTGCGACCCTTAGGACTCATAACGGCACACAAACCAACAGCCATGCTCAGAAAACAACTTACTAAAACAAAGGAGCCGATACCCAACATGAGCAAAACTAATGTAGTTTATAAAATACCATGCAAGGACTGCACAAAACACTATATAGGACAAACAGGAAGACAGCTAACAATCCACATACATGAACACCAACTAGCCACAAAACGACACGACCAGCTATCCCTAGTAGCCACACACTCAGACAACAAGCAACATGAATTCGACAGGGAAAACACTACGATCATAGGGCAAGCCAGACAGAGAACAGCCAGGGAATTCCTAGAGGCATGGCATTCATCCACAAACTCCATCAACAGACACATCGACCTGGACCCAATATACCAACCACTACAGCGGACAGCTGAAACTGACACCCGGAAGCGGCAAGGACAGACCATTATAAATGCCGGAAGAAACATCAAAGAAGCGCTTCGCAGGAGGCTCCACAGCACTGATGATGTCTCCTAGCCAGGGGACGAAACTTTTGCAACAAAAACTTCCAGCTCGGCGAACAGAACCACTACAACAAGCACCCGAGCTACAAATCTTCGCACAAACTTTGAAAATCTTGAATTTATTTCCATAATGCTACATTCAGAGAGATTATCCGTACCAGATCATTGTCTTCACTGCAATTTTAACAGAAATGTACTGCCATTTGTGCATGCACATACTGAAATGTTGGGTCTAAATAACAGGATATGAAGAGGTCAAATGTTTCATCAAAAATCTGTTTTTTAGATGGCATGGAAAGGAAGGAGGAAGAAATTCTACAGCTTGTAGTTTAAGGAGTCAAAAGGAGGAAGTGAGGACTGCAGATGCTGGAGATCAGAGCTTAAAAATGTGTTGCTGGAAAAGCGCAGCAGGTCAGGCATTGCAGTGAAGGGCTTATGCCCGAAACGTCGATTCTCCTACTCCTTTGATGCTGCCTGACCTGCTGTGCTTGTCTAGAAACACATTTTTAAGCTAAGGGGTCAAAAGCACCATCATAAATATCAGGGCAAAGGGAAGAAAGAATGGATAAAAGAAGCGAGTCAGAAAATGAGCTTAGGACTGCAGAAGGTTATAGGGGTAGGATGAGGTGATACATCGGAACTGATGAACTTGCTATATAGCTCCTTAATAGACAGGCAGGAGGCTGGAAGAACACAGCAAACCAGGCAGCATCAAGAGGGGGAGAAGTCAACGTTTCGGGTGTAACCCTTCTTCAGGACCTGTGGGTCTGAACTCCAATAAAAGATTGATGAAATTTGATGCTGGAGAAGCAGGAGCAATGCAGACTAATGGGAACAAGTACAAACTGAATATGGGACACAATGAGGGTAGGAACATTTATGGTGAGTTGATGTTTAAGGAGGATGCAGATGACAGATGAAACAATCAAGTCAGAAGTAACAAAAACATTGACAAAGGTCTCAGCGACAGGTGGGTTTTTGGCAAAAATGGAGGGAGAGAATAAAGTGGGAGAATGTAGGTGGTGTGTGTTGGAGAAGACAAGGAATTGTATTCAAACGCATGCTGAATTAACATCAGAGTAAGCATGGGGAAGAGACATAAAAAAGTGGTAGAGTCTATCCAATGCTGAAGGCACAACTTATTCCATTCCGAATCTATGCAATTATTCTTTAATGGAGTTCAATTTAAATACTAACTTGTTAAACCCTACATTATTGAACATTTAATTCCGTCATCCTCCATTTCCTATTAAACAAGAAAATCTCTCTTGCCATATCATTATAATCATCAGATATTCAAATCCATTTCTCTTTTAAAGATTTCAATTTAGTTTATGGCAATTATTTTATGTAAAAGTCCATTATCTTGTGGGAAAAAGCATCTGATCAAATTTACATATTTGCTTGAAGCTTTCGAAGTTTAAACTGCATGCTTGAATTCTATGTTCATGGGCCAGGATAAACAGCTCTGAGGGTTCCAGGCTTATCTGCATCTCTTTTTATTTCAAAGCGCTTCATCATGTCACTCCACAATTTTCTTTCCTCAAGTGAAAGTTGACTCAGTCACTCAAGTCTATTCTTCTATAATACCTCAAAGATTAGTCAGTCTACTCCAAACTATTTCTAATACTCCAGAACTAACATCATCTTCAATCAGTACAAAATCCACTGTTATCAGTTTATTCAGATTTGCAATCCAGTGTGCTCAAGAAGTATCCAGACCTCCAATCTGTTTTGCTGATAACTGTCATGTTACTGGATATATTCTCATGATAACTGAAATTCTTTCCACTGTCTACCATCTAATCCTGTTTTATATTACATCTGTATGTTATTACTTCACCCACATACACTGCCGTCCAATTAACTCCATTAAAATCCATCTGCCCACCCACATAAAGTGGTACAAGTCTTTCTCGGGATCATCAATCTTCTTTCGACAGTTGAATGCTTTTTATAAGTTTAATACAACTGGAACAATTGCCACTGCCATTCCTCTGCTCTAGTTCACCCATCAGGAAAACCTGTCAGCTTTTCATGAGGTTTAATCTTTCTCATTAGTTCTGCTTTGCCAAACATATTCTTGAAATCCAAGTAATTACATTTGCTGAATTAGTTCTGATAACAGAACATTAACCTGAACTGTTAATGATTTCTTGTTGCACAGATGTTTCCGGATCTGCTGAGTATTTTCAGTAGGTTCTGATTGAGTTTAAAGAAAAACATTCACAGGATGTGGGCATGGATATTGCTGACTAGGCTAGCTTTCATTACCCAGACAGCAATTAAGACTTAACCACATCGCTGAGAGTCTGGAGTCACATGTACGCTGGCCCAGGCAAGGATGGCAGATTTCTTTTCCTGAAGACAGGAAAGGCAGATGGCTTTTTATGACAATCGACAATGACTTCACAGCCATCAGTAGATTTTTAATTCCAGATATTTCTAATTGAATTCAAATTCCACCATCTATCATGGCAGGATTTGAACCCAGGTCCCCAAGAACATTAGCTGAGTTTCTGGATTAATTAGAGTCTAGCAATTATACCACTAGACCATTGCCTCCTTAAATACTGAACAGGTTTTGTACACTAACTTGGTTAACTTCTCAAATATTCTAATAAGCCGGAATTGGATCAAATTCAAACCCAAGTCAACTATTGCCCGTCATATACTCATGTTGGCCAAATTTTTTCTTCCCATTGAGACCCCCATTTTGAAGTTGATTTTCCTGCTCCTCAGATGCTGCCTGACCTGCTGTGCTCTTCCAGCACCACTCTAATCTTGACTCTGATCTCCAGCATCTGCAGTCCTCAATGAGCCTCTGGAGTGCAAGGTGGCCTAGCTGGCCTAGTCAACAAATTAAAAAAAAGCACAGCTCTTATAACCCTGAAAGTTCTACATCAGCCATTGCTGCTTCAGAGCTCATGACTCCAAAGTTTCAACTCATCACTCTACGAGGAGTCCTCATTCATAGTTTGGGAAGCTTGTTTTTCACGTTCGCTTTAAATGTAAAAATAATTATGCAGCTTGCATTCTTCAAAACTTCACCAGAGTCAATGTTAAACAAATAAACTACAGTTATTTCCTTTTTAGAAAGAGCTGTCATTTCAACAGAATACTTCAGTCTATGTCTTCAAAATATCTATTAATCACCTCTCTGTCTTTTCTCCTGCACTATTATCACCTGCTCCTTAACACTGACTCATTCTACAGGAAAGTTTCACAAACAGGTATCATGACTCCTTTCATTAAGGAGAGGACATGCCTGACAAATCGGTTAGAATTCTTTGAGAAGATAATCAGCAAGTTAGACAAGAGAGATAGTGGATGCAGTATATTTGGATTTGCAGAACGTCTTTGACAAGATGCTGCACAGGAGACTGTTAAACCAAAGACCATGGTGTTAGAGGCAAGGATAGAGGACGGGCTGATTGGCAGAAGGCAGACAGTGAGGATAAAGGGGCCTTTTTCAGGCTAACAGCCAGTGACTAGTGGAGTTTTGCAGGGGTCAGTGTTGGGACCAAAACTGTTCATATTATATATGAACAATCTGAATGAAGGAAACAAGGGCATTGTAACTAAGTTTGCAGATGACACAAAGATAAGAAGGGGGACAGGTAGTGTTGAGGAAGTAGGGACATAGCTGAGGACTTGGACAGGTTAGCAGAGTGGGCCAAGAAGGGGCAGATGGAATACAATATGGCAAAGTGTGAAGTTATGCACTTTGATAAGAAGGGCAGGCATCGACTATTTTCTGAAAGGGGAAAGACTTCAGAAATCTTTCTTGAGTGTCCTGGTTCAGGATACTCTTAAGGTTAAGATGTAGGTTCAGTTTGTAGTTAGGAAGACAAATGCAATGTTAGCATTAATTTTGAAGGGGCTCTAGAATGCAAGAGCAGAAATGTACTGCTGACACTGCAGAGGCCGCATTTGGATTATTGGGAGCGGTTTTGGGCCCCATACCCAAGGATGATGTGCTGGCCTCAGAGGCAGCCCACAGCAGGTTTACAAGAAAGATCTCAAGGATGAAGGGATCATCACATAAGGATTGTTTTGAGGACTCTGGGTCTGTACTTGATGGAATTTAGAAAGATGGCAGGGGATCTCATTGAAACTTACAAAATACTGACAGACCTGGATAGAGTGGGCATGGAGAAGAGGTGTCCACTAGTAGGAGACAAGGAGTCCAGGGGATAGCCTCAGAGTGAAGAGACACCATTTAGAACCGAGGTGAGGAGGCATTTCTTAAGCCAGAGAATGGTGAATCTGTGAAACCCATTGCCACAAAAGACAGTGGAGGTCAAGTCATTAAGTGTATTTAAGACAGAGATAGATAAGTTCTTGATTAGTATGAGCATCAAGGGTTACAGGGAGAAGGGCTGAAAATGTGTTGCTGGAAAAGCACAGCAGGTCAGGCAGCATCCAAGGAGGAGAGTCGACGTTTCGGGCATGAGCCCTTCTTCAGGAATCATTCTTACAGGGAGAAAACAGGAGAATGGGGTTGAGAAACATCAGCCATGATTGAATGGTAAAGCAAATTCGAGGGGCCAAATGGACTAATTCTGTTCCTGTATCTTATGGTCTCAACCAAATGGCTATTCTCGACATGCAAGTCTGGTTGTGACCTAGTTATCTATTATCTAATGTCACCTATTATCAAGGCCAATCCTCTCTTCAGAAGATCACAAAACAATGACTGATTAGGAAGGCCAGTTTGACATTCCTGGCATAATTGATCTTTTTTTAAAATAAGCTACCTATTCATTAGAGAACCAAAAAGAAAAACTTGCATTTATATAAATGCTTTAGATGGCTTCAAATGCATCTCATAGTGAGTCTACTTTTCAAGTGTAGCAATTGTCGTAGAAAACATTGCAGTCAATTTATTTACAACGATCTCCCCATAAATAACAATGTATTACGATCAAATAACCTGTTTTGGTATGTCATTGATTGAGGTAGGAATCTGGGCGAGTGAGCCAGTAATATCCTTGTTCTTTTTTGAAATAGTTCAGTGGGATCTTTTACTTGCTATTCCAATCAACCTGTTCAGAGATGTTAATATACACCCCTGGAGCAGGTGAGACTTCAACCCAGGCTTCTCAGTCCAGGGGCAGGGATACTAACACTGCACCACAAGAGGGCTCCTATGTCCACCCAAGATAACACTCTGCTTTGGTTTAACATCTGATCCAAAAAGTAGCACTTCCAGCAGTCTGACATGCGCTTTGTTCTCTGCTGATTTCTTAGCTTAGGTTGTTGTGCTCACGTCTTCAGAGTGAGACTTAAACTGACAAGCCCTGACTCAGGACAACGAAAAAAGGCAATTTGTGCTGGCTCCTAATCCAGAAACACAAAGTCCGATTATAGCAATCATGTAAGTGATCTGCTGACAAGCCCATAATATAAAACAAAAGGCGCACGGACTTTTCCAACATATTGCTCAATGTCACACAATAGAACTGTCAATTTTTTGGGGGGTACAGTCAACAGTAAGAAGAGGCAAATTTTTTTGCATTCGGACATATTTAGATTAGATTACTTACAATGTGGAAACAGGCCCTTCGGCCCAACAAGTCCACACCGACCCGTCGAAGCGCAACCCAGCCATTCCCCCACATTTACCCCTTTGCCTAACACTATGGGCAATTTAGCATGGCCAATTCACCTGACCCGCACATCTTTGGACTGTGGAAGGAAACCGGAGCACCCGGAGGAAACCCACGCAAACACGGGGAGAATGTGCAAACTCCACACAGTCAGTCGCCTGAGTAGGGAATTGAACCCGGATCTCTGGCGCTGTGAGGCAGCAGTGCTAACCACTGTGCCACTGTCCCGCCCGCTAACCACTGTGCCACCGTGCTGCCCACATATGTTCCAAAAATCAATTTCAAATCCAGTATCACATTTAGACTTGAATATTTTTACTCTGGATTATTTCACATTGGCTTCTCCGCAGGATTACGGAAATAATTATACCAGGCAATGGATTAGTATGCTAAATTGTAAGCAAGTTAAATCTGAATTTAATTTCAGTACTTAGAAACTTAATGTAATTACTGATTATACATACTATTCAAAAATCAGATGTGAAAACCAAATCCATTTTCACTCCAACACTTATTTCAAGTCTGCAAGCATTACAAATTGCTATCAATTTACTGCAGCACCAAATACTGATTTTGAAATAACTTCAAGAGAGAAGCACAGGATCAGCAGACCTTCAGACATTAGGCAGCTGAGCTACAGCTCTGGCTTCAGACTGCTTTCAGACTCTCTTGCTCAGTTGTCAGTATAAAGGAGATTTCAGCTAGGGGAACCTGGTACCAAGGCAGACTTGCATTGCATTTTCATGTCTGAAATGATTGGGATCATCTACTGTTTTCTCATCCTCAGCTCAGATTTCAGTTGTAACTGTATTAAAATAGATCCTGCTTCGTTCAAACAACGGCACTAATGACTGAAATAAGATTACCACATTTTCTTGATGCTGCAACACAAAAGTAAAAACAGAAAAATCTCCAATTACTCGTCCACCATTCAGGGTCACAACGCAAAGAACAGACTAATGGTTTTAAAATTACATTGAGTCACAAGGCAATACATTTCGCTAAAATACAATGTCTTGAAAATACAATATAACCTTTTTAATGAGCATTACACGATAAAGAGCGGCCAATGGCATCAGTCAAATTAAAGGGATTTTAAATTGTCAGCTTTACAGTTTAACTCAGCTAATATTTTTATTAATTTTCTAAATCAGCACAAATAATGCACAATGACAAGACATCTCCAAAACTGGTTCTCTCCGGAGGCAGTCAGCTAAGTTATTATAATACAATGAGCTATACTCAACCAGGGATACACCCAATGCAATTCCCCTAAATTACCCGATCTCAGCTGGGGTAACAGCAAGTGCTCTACATTAATTCTGATGGTTCTGGCAGAAGGACAAGCGCTCTTATGGTGCAGTGATAGATTACCCAACTCTGAGTCAGGAGTAAGTTGCACCTGCTCCAGAGGTGTATAATAGCATTGCTAAAAAAATTAAAACACATACATGACTGGTGAATTAAATTAGAGTATGGTTATGTAAAATATATTGGCAGAAGGCAAGTGTTCTTCTGGTACAGTAATAATGCCCCTACTTCTGGTCCAAGAGGCCTGGGTTTAGAACCCATCTGTCCTGAAAGCATCTAATAGCATGCCTGGACTGGCAGGGTCGTTCAATGATTGTGCCCTTAGCTCCCAAGCTAGGAGACCTGGGTTCAAGTCCCACCTGCTCCAGAGGTGTGTCACTATGCACTCTCTCTTTTAAAAATTGCTTTTAATAAAATGTCAGGAAGTTAAAATGTAGATCATGCTTTTGAGTAGTACCATGTGATGGGTTTTTAGATACATGTGAACAAGTGGAGTAGTTTTAACTGATACCCCATCTGAAAGGATGCTTGATTTTAAAAAATGCAGAATTAAAGCAAATCTACAGTGTAAACAATTTTAATTTTAGTATCCAAATCATTAACAGAATTATAGAATCTTAAAATAGAGAAAAGCCCATTGTGTTCATATTTCTGAAACAGATATCCAATTAATCTTACCCTTGTGCTTTTTCCCTGTTACTATCGTTCACTCTCAAGTACATCTTTTGGTTTGTATCACCAAAAGCTAACTACAATATCTTACAACACCAAAAGCATCAGCACCCATTCTAGTGAGTAAAAGCAATGCATGCTTAACACGGCACCAAGCCGCACATAACTGCACAACCAACCATGACTCCTAGTTTGTGTCGACTTAACTGAGTGGCAACTGAGTCACTAAGATTAACTCAGAGTAAATGATCGTTGGGGTTGAAACAAACCAGCCAGGAGCTCTTCTGCTGCAAAGCGTATGGATATCAAAAGCTGTATAGGTAAGACATGGTTGTGATAATCCCTATTTCCAAATAGAATGCTGACACCCATTATCCAACTTTCCATTGGAGTTTGGTAATAGAGCAGCTGCAGCTCTTCATCCCAGAGGATCGAGGGGTAGGGAAAAATCATTCAGGTGTGGTGGGGATGAGGTGGGGTAGAATAGCAGATCGAGATCCAGTAAATATGCAAACACATTCCACTACTGTGATAAAGACCTTGAATCCAGTTGCAAACAGCTATCAAAAATTACAGTTTAATTAAGCAAAACTCTAATAACGCACTACCAAATTTACAACGTACAGCCTCAGAGGTGAAAATAAAGCACAAAGGCAATGGTTCAGCATCTTACTGCATTTTAAAATGTCTGGCTATCTTAGAAAGACAAGCAGCTGCATGCTGAATTGACACCACTCTGGGGGAATCAAAACAGAGAGGATCTATAATGGCTGCCTATTTCAAGGGCAGGAGATGAGAGTTAAGGAATATGTGCGGATCATGGTATTGGATCAGTGTGGTTTAGAGATCACACACATGGCATGATGCGTAGCCCAGAAGTGGTGGTTTTCAACTAGTGAGAATATGAAGATACAGTTGGGACAGAAAAGAAACTTAAAAGTGAAAAAAATCCATAATGGAAAAGATAATCTAATATACCTCTGAAAAGTAGCAAGGTTTATAGCAGCATCACAAAAACTCTCAAAGTAACCATGCTTACAAAACTTCTACTGCAAATGCTTTGACAGAAAAGGTTTACAAATTAGTGACATATGCAAGGAAACAACCAAGTAAAGCTAAAATCACACCCCAGGTTATAGTCCAACAGGTTTATTTGTTGGACTATAACCTGGAGTTGTGATTTTTAACTTTGTACACTCCAGTCCAACACTGGCACCTCCACATCAAGACTACAAATAAAGCTGACTGCTTTTAATTGAAGGTTTTAGACGGCTGCTAATTTTTAATGAAATACCAAGGAAAGGTGATGAAAATACATTCAAATGTACAACATCCCATTACTTCTACAAAGAAAAGGAGCCAAGATTTTTAGGGGACATAAATGCATGTGCTTTCGATTCAAAGCTCATAGCTGCCCCTGAACCAGTCTGAGACTCAGGATTTTAGAGAACACTTAGCAGATGTCCCAACCAACACCCGACTGCATGGGGAGCTGCCACATCAGATGTCACACTGCAGCAGAGGGTGAAAAGAGGACACTTCTTACACATCTGCTGAAACCAGAAATGCTGCCTCTCCTTGTAACTGCAGAAGGTCTACAACCTGAAAGCTATGAATGGAGAAAGGCAAGAGATTTTGTGGCTCCTGCCCTGCTTTTCACACTTGACAGCTTTTGAGAAGGCTCACCACCTTTCAATGGAAACTAGGGATGGGCAATAAATGTCCCAGTTAATGATGCCCACATCTCAAGAACGAATAAAAACAAATTAGCGATGTTTTTCAGATCAGCTGTTACAGCAAGGCCTGCCTACTAAGACCTAACACTACTCAAAGAGGAACAGGGCCTTCAAATTCAAAGACAGCAGACTCCCAAATCATGGGCAAACTCATCTGAGTCTTATTCTACTAGCGGCCAATTTTTGTTGTTCCATTCATTCACAGGGCATCGCTGGTCTTATGACATCGGAGCACCACCACAATGCAAGCTCCCCTCCAGGCCATGAATCATCCTGACTTGGAAACATGTCTCCTTTCTTAACAGCACTGTGGGTGTCTCTACACTACATGGATTGCAGTGATTTAAGGAGGCAGCTCATTACTACTTTCTCAAGGGCAGTTTGACATTGACAATAAATTCTGTCCAAATTACATCCTGTGAGTGAATAAAAAGAAATCACACTAATAGCCAGATGATGGGCATTACAATTTTAGCTGTTTACATGAACTGAAAGACTAAATGTTCCTGGATAAGAATTGAAGAAGTGAGTTTATACTTTCTAAAGTATAGTGCCAAAGTATAAGATACTGGCCACAGAAAATAGCAAAAAAGTATTTTTAAAAATAAACTTAAATCCACTCAAACAATAAAACAAATAGTATCTTTGTTCCTTAAGTTTTACTTGGTGAGCCATTGTGCATTTGCACTGACTTTTGCCTTGTCTTAGGATTTTGTCTCAATTCTTTGCAACTCATCAGGATGAAGGATGTCACTGTTCAGAATGGAATGATCCAACTTTGGACAGCCATTGCCAACTCAGATTTGTCACAGGCTACGTGCAGAATACAATACACTCCTAATTTAACAAGATAGAAGGGCCTACCACACAATGCTGGTAGAATATTAGGTCAGATTCTCAACCATCTGCCATCTGTCCTCCCAAGAAACGTGTTTTATGATCAACAACACATCATGTACCCAAAATTCTACAACCCAAGCAATTCAAACAACCATTGCTCAGGAGGTACAAAAACAGTATTGCTGGATTTTGAACCAGTTTTGACAGTTCAAATGGAAATAGTCAACAACTCCGCAACATTACACTTCAGCAGAATCAGAGGAACAAACTTACTTTCTGTTATGTAATTTGAATGAATTTGTCGATCCTGTTTGAAATCTCTCAGTTTCGCATGTGCATATTATGTATTTTCTCAAATGGGAAGGAGGTGCATAATTACTTCATTCTACACAGCTGATAGCAATAAAAGTCACCTTTCATCTCACAACTAACAACTAATTCTATCAACATGTGGATGGCTTCTATTTGCAATCCACATGACATTGCTGTAACGTTTGCCCTCCTTCATCGATGGGTGTTCATTTTCACCTAACAAGCTAATTGCTGATATCCTATGGCGCTTTAAATTTTTTGAAATGCGTTTGTCACTTTTTTCTGATGGAAATGTAAAAAGAGATGATTAATAAGATCTGCACAGGAAGCGCAGCCATATGGTACTTTATACCAACAACTGAATGCTAAGTAACTATGTTATAAATCTGTTGTCTCTTTAACATGTATTTAAACAGACACTTCACAGTAAAATAAACAATTAGAGATGTACCAGTATAATCTAAATAGTCAGGGAAATTTCAGATATGAGATGATGGTATCGATATTCGTTATGCAGTAACAACTACAGATACCCAATCAGTCCATTTTCGGAGTCTCAGTCTTCAATGTTCTTTAGGTTCAGGAGGCTTGCACTCAATGCTCTACCCACCATAACTGAGCTGCTACCTCATTCACAATTCCTCCCTAATGAAATAAAATTACATGAGAAGATTCATAAAATGTGGTTGTTTGATTTTTTTTTCTTTACCTTCATCGTGCTTCAAAGTATTTCTGGCATGTTTGAGAACACCCTCAAATACAGACTTGTGTCCTGACCAAGAATTCTGCCCCACTAACATCTCGAGATCAGATTTACCTGGTCATTATCTCGTTGCTGCTTGCAGGGTCTTGCTGTGTGCACATTGGCTGCCCTGTTTCCTAAGCCACAGCAATGGCTGCACTTCAAAACTATTTCACTGGCTTTAAAGCATTTTGAAAAATCCTGTTGCAGCAGGTTTAATATTTTGTGAAGGCAAGAGGAATGATGTTTTAATAACCACGAGTTGTCATCTTTGTTATCTCATTCTAATTGCAATATTAAAATTTAATTAATGCACTGGAACTTGAAGATTTTTCTTTAAAAAGTTGGGCCTGCAATAATTAAAGTGCTGACCTCCATATGAAATTTTGAGCAATATAATTGCTTCTCATCCTGACTCTGGCACCTTGCATAATTCATTAAAACAACGCTTGTGGCACATATTCATAATAAACTCAAGATTTATGAGAAGTCACGCAAAAAATGAGTACTGCAGTGGGAAAGATTAGTGATTTCCAAAAGTCTGTGTGGGAGACATTTTGTGAAGACTGATATGTTCCCAATCTCTCTCTCAAATATTGACTCACTCCCACAGACCCCCTGCCTAACTTCTGAAAGACAGTGACAGCTTTCTGAATACAGCAGTCATAATTTGAAGGAAATATTCTACTTGGCAAAAAAGTAAGGCTCAGCTAACAATGCAACACACAATAAAAATCAGAGAGCATTGACAGGTTAGTGGCCGAAAACCTTTGGAGATTGAAATGGACTTCATTTGGGTATATTACACGTGCACAAAGAACCAGTCTTGGAGCTCAACACCCCAAGTCCCCAAGTGGCTGAAACAATGCCACATTAAAAACTGCTACAAGGTATTACGAGGTAAACAACCTTCCCCTTTAGATCTTTAGACTCCACACTGAGAAAACTCACCAGAGTCCTACTGAACCATAAGGCTGCCCTCTTTACAAGGTGAGATAACTGGTGGTAGCTTAACCTGAGGGTCACCACATCACAGACGAGGGGAGAGCTTGAGAAGGAAAATTCTTCACGGCAACCTCAGCCAATGTGGGAACTGAACCCATGCTATCGGTATCACAAACCAGCTGCCCAGTCCTCAAAATGACAACGACCACAGTCCCTCAGGATCATAGAGCTACACCCTCATCAGACAGAGACAACTGATTGCGAGTTTAACTTAAGGGTCACCATGCTTCAAGAAAGTAAGGTTGAAAAGGCAGGACCTTTGGGGTGACCTCAGCTAGGGTGGGAATTGAATCTGCAATGCCTGCATCACAAAGCAGCCATCCAGCCAACTGAGCTAACGGACCCTTTGTCAGAGGGTCAAGGGTTAAGAACTAAAACCTCCGCAATCGTAAACTACTTTCCTAATATAGGACAAGCCAGTTTTGGCTTACAATCACTGACATTTCTGTTTAGAATAGATGTTTAATTCAGAAACACCTGGAAGATTGCGATGTGGTAAACATGAATTCACATCATCATATTAGAGCATGGGACTCCAATCTCTAGGTCTTTATTAGACGTACATAACTGCACACCATGGTGCTAAAAGAGCAAAGTGTGAAATTCAAATCCATGCTCCAATAATTGCCATATTTCTCAACAAATAGTTTTGGAATTTACCCATAAATCAACAGTCACTTCTAAACACCCAAGTCCATAAAATTCAAATATAACAAAGCAGACATTAAGGAACAGCAGTCGAGAGTGTGTTGCTGGAAAACACAGCCGGTCAGGCAGCATCCAAGGAGCAGGAGAATCGACGTTGCAGGCATAAGCCCTTCATCAGGATTCTCCTGCTCCTCAGATGCTGCCTGACCGGCTGTGCTTTTCCAGCACCACACTCTCAACTCTGATCTCCAGTTCTCAATTTCTCCTAGCCAATTTTAACCTTACATTAGGGAACAGCAACCTAACTAAGGTGGAGTTACCCAGGCTCAAAAGCTGCAAGAGGCGCAATGGACAGGGAAACACATAAAAGGGACCTAAGGGGCAACATTTTCTAGTAGAGGGTTGTGCTTGTACGGAATGAGCTGCCAAAGGAAGAGGTGGAGGCTGGTATCACTGCAGCATTTAAAAGGCATCTGGATGGGTACATGAAGGGTTGAGAGGGATATGGGCCAAGTGCTGGCAAATGGGACTAGATTAAGTTAGAATATCTGGTCAGAGAAAGTGAGGTCTGCAGATGCTGGAGATTAGAGTCAAGAGTGTGTTGCTGGAAAAGCACAGCCGGTCAAGCATTATCGAGGAGCGGGAGAATCAATGTTTCGGGCCAGAGCCCTTCATCAGGAATGAAGCTGGGAGCCTCCGGGGTGGAGGGATAAATGTGAGGGGAGGTGGGGCTAGAGAGAAAGTAGATGAGAGTCCGGGGGGGGGGTGGGGAGGAGTTGAATTTTCAGCCACAAGGTGGTGGGGTTGATTGGTGCAGGTGTCCCAGAGATGTTCTCTAAAACATTCTGCATGAAGACATCCAGTCCCCCCCAAAGTAGAGGAGACTGCATCAGGAGCAACTAATACAATACATGGCATGCAGAAGTGCAGGTGTAGTGTAGAAGGCTCCTTTAGGGGCCTTGGGTGGTGGTAAAGGGGGAGGTGTAGATGCAGGTTTTGTAATCCCTGCGGTAGCAGGGGAAGGTGCCAGGAGGGGAGGGTGGCTTGTTAGGGGGCGTGGACCTGACCAGGTAGTCTCAGAGGGAAATCTTTGCGGAAAGTGGATAGGGGTGGGGAGGGAAATATATCCCTGGTGGTGGGGTTCATTTGTAGGTGACAGAAATGTCGGTGGATGATGCAGTTTATGCAGAGATTGGTGGAATGGAAGGTGAGGACGGGGGGGGGGGGCATGGAGGGGTGTATGTGCTTGTTGCAATTGGAGGGGTGGGGTTCAAGGGCAGATGTGGGTAAGATGCGTTGGAGGGCATCTTCAACCACGTGGGAGGGGAAATTTCAGTCTTTAAAGAAGGAGGCCATCTGGTGTGTTCCGTGGCAGAAATAGTCCTCCTGGGAGCAAATACAGTGCAGGCGGAGGGATTGGGAATACGGGATAGCATTTTTTGCAGGATGTAGGGTGGGAGAGGTGTAATCCAGGTAGCTGCGGGAGTCAGTGGGTTTGTAAAAAATGTCGGTGTTCAATCAGTCCTTGTGGCTAGAGATGGAGGGGTCTAGGAAGGGTAGTGAGGTGTCAGAGATGGTCCAGGTGAATTTGAGGTTGGGGTGGAATGTGTTGATGAAATTGATGAACTGTTCAACCTCCTCATGGGAGCACGAGGTGGCACCAATGCAGTCATCAATGTAGTGGAGGAAGATGTGTGCTGGTGTAACTCTGGAAGATGGACTGTTCTACGTAACCGACAAAGAGACAGGCATAGCTGGGGCCCATGCGGGTGCCTACGGCTACTCCTTTTGTCTGGAGGAAGTGGGAGGATTGGAAGGAGAAATTGTTGAGGGTGAGAATCAGTTCAGCCAAACGAATAAGAGTGTCAGTGGAAGGGTACTGGTGGGGATGTCGGGAGACGAAGAAACAGAGGGCTTGGAGGCCCTCGTTATGGCAGATGGAGGTGTAGAGGGACTGGATGTCCACAGTGAAGATGAAGCTTTGTGGACCGGGGAAACAGAAGTCTTGGAGGAGGTGGAGGGTGTGGGTGGTGTCCTGAATGTATATGGGGAGCTCCTGGACCAGGGGGAATAGAAAAGTATTGAGGTAGGTGGAGCAGGACTCGGTGGGGCAGGAGCAGGCTGAGATGATAGGTCGGCTACAGTGGTCAGGCTTGTGGATCTTGGCTAGGAGGTAGAATTGGGCGGTGTGGGGTTCCCGAACAGTGAGGTTGGAAGCTGTGGGTGGAATATCCCCTGAGGTGATGAGGTTGTGTACAGTCTGGGAGATGATGATTTGGTGATGGTGGGAGTGAGGTCATGGTTGAGGGGTTGGTAAGAGGTAGTGTCTTTGAGTTGGCGCTTGGCTTCAGCATTGTAGAGATCAGTGCACCAAACTACCACTGCACACCCTTTGTCTGCTGGTTTGCTGGTGAGGTTGGGGTTGGAGCAAAGTTAGACCAAAGTGTCTGTTTCTGTGCTGTAAATCTCTATGACAGCACTAGAATAACCTTTGTTATTTCAATAACCTTTCAATTAGATACAGATCACTGAGACAACTTAGGGGGTATTGTATTCTACATTTAGAGGGAAAATGCTGACAGTATAACTTAATTTAGACCGTCTCCTTAAAAAGGATCTGCATTCGTGTAGCTCACGAGCTCAGGACATCACAAATTTGCCATTACTTCAGTCACAGCTGATTTTTAATCTAGCTACTTAGCTTCACATAGAAAAGCAGCAATCAGTTTGTGTACAGTGAGCTCCAACAAACAGCAATATGAACTAATCACTATCTGTTTTAGGTGATGCTTATTAAAGGATAAACTTTGTCCAAGATACGAGGGAAAACTTGCCTGCTCTCTTCTAAACAGTGCCATGGAATCTTTTACATTTACTCTCACTTGAAGGAAGTGGGTGACGCCTTAGGATAGGAATAACCTTTTTACAGAGAGTGTAGTTTCATGTGTAAAATGAAGTGCCAGAGGAAGTGGTGGATGCAGATACAGTTACAACATTTAAAAGACATTTGGATAAGTCCATAAATAGGAAAGGTTTGGACAGAAATGGACAAAATGCAGGCAGGTAGCTTGGGAACATGGCCAGTGTGTTCCAGTTGGACTGAAGGTGGTTTCCATGCTGCATAAGTCTCTGTCCCACAGCAAACTCCAACAGTACATCATTCAATACAGCAACGGAATATCAGCTCAAGCCCCTGGAGTGAGACTTAATCTCTGATTTGGTGACTGTACTATCTACCAAACCCATAGTTGATGTAAACATAATTCAAGCAAAATTCATTCAACCGCTGGAACACCTTGCAATCAATGAAAAAAAATAGTAAAATGAAAAGCCTCTGCATCTCGTGATTAAAATATCCTCGTGGCACTGTAGGTTTCCATCCATCAAGAATGGCTGGCCTCCGTTATAAAATTCAAGTCCCAGCATGTGCTGGCCTTCTGGAATAGGCATGACTGGAGGATCAGAAAGCAGGCAGCTTACCACCCAGCTCAAAGACAGCTATTTGGGGGTTTGCCTAATCTCCTCCTCTTAGAACGAACAATAGGCAGGTAAGTCTCCACTCAGCTAACATGAGATTTATTTGACCAAACATGGAAAAACAATCAAAATTTCAGTGACCACTGTTGTGGACTCAATGCTTGACCAGAAACAGCTAAATTTTCCAAGGCTCCTACCCAGCAGAAGTTCTTCCTAAAGTGATTCAGCAACGCAACTGTGTCACTGTAACGTTAGAATGCAGGTCAATCATTTTACCTTTAATTAGAGGACACAATTGTTAAGTAATGAGAAACAGCAAATTAATGGAAGCATAAAATTTAAATCTATATGACGTACTTTAGACAACAGCCCCAGTGTTCACTTGACACTTAAAAATACATTGCACACATATGCACTAAATCTTCTCATTTTACGACAGGTCTCTGGGGCAAGAGGGTCTTGATTGCGACTACTGCCCTAGAAGTGGGAACAGTACCACCGTTCCTGTTGATATACATCAATTCACAATTAAATTCTTTCAACTTGAAGATTATCATATCAAGCCATTAGAGGAGGGCATGATTCAGTACCTTTGCAAATCATTGCAAACATTCTTATCAAGGTGTACATGCAAAGACAGATAGAATTGGGAGTTTTTGTAGCATCTTGCACAGTTTAGAGGACTAAAAAGGCAATGAATTACTTTGGAAATATAGGCATTGTTTATTCTGGTCAACACAACACTCAATATGTCTGCAGCAAACTCACAAAACAAAAACAAATGAGACTAATGATCAGTCAGTTTATTGTAGCTGGTACTGGTTAAGGCATACTGGTTGGGCAGCTCGGTGGTTAGCACTGCTGCCTCACGGTGCCAGAGACCCGGGTTCAATTCCCACCTCAGGCAACTGTCTGTGTGGAGTTTGCACATTCTCCCCGTGTCTGCGTGGGTTTCCTCTGGGTGCTCCGGTTTCCTCCCACAGTCCAAAAATGTGCAGGTTAGGTGAATTGGCCATGCTAAACTGTCCATAGTGTTAGGTGAATGGGTAAATGTAGGGGAATGGGTCTGGGTGGGTTGCTCTTCGGAGGGTCGGTGTGGACTGGTTGGGCCGAAGGGCCTGTTTCCATACTGTAAGTGATCCAATCTAATCTAATTATACACGCTGACCAAGGCTCATGACCGTTTGTAATTGGGAAACCAGTGCCCATCATGTTGCACCTAGCAAAATTTCAGCCTTTTTTTCAAGAGGTGGGAACTCAAAATCTATCAAAAACCATATCCATAAGAAAAATCAAAAAAGGTTGCAATTGTTCAGGTTGACAATGAAGGTAACTGTGAACTCTTGTGCCATTCCAGACACGTAACGTTGTGCAGAATTCCAAGCAAGTAATGAGCATTTTAGACTAAGCGGTTAATGCAAGTGTCCACAAAATAAATGATTAGATTAGATTCCACCTACAGTGTGGAAACAGGCCCTTTGGCCCAACCAGTCCACACTGACCCTCCAAAGAGTAACCCACCCAGACCCATTTCCCTCTGACTAATGCACCTATCCCTATGGACAATTTAGCATGGCCAATTCACCTGACCTGCATATCTTTGGACTGTGGGAGGAAACCAGAGCACCCAGAGGAAACTCACACAGACACGGGGAGAATGTGCATACTCCACACAGACAGTCACCATGAGGCGGAATTGAACCTGGGACCCTGGTGCTGTGAGGCTGCAGCGCTAACCACTGAGCCACCGTGCCACCCCTTTCTCCTCACTTTTGGTAAACTATTGCTCTGCAAGTGAAAAGTATGTAAATCATCAGTCTGATCTCTCCCTTTAGGAGTGTTAGTGGTGAAATTAGTATTATAGAAATTGTAGAGGTATAATATATTTCATGCAAAATTAATTAGTTTGATAAGAATGCACTATAGTTGCAACATTATTTTCAAATCCAGTTCCCAATATTAAACACACAATTATTTAACATTTCCATAACTTCCTACCTCTTGTTCACACTGACTGTGTCAGCATATTCCCATGTTTTCTGAATACAGATCTGGTCTGCTATCATGTGTTTTGTTAATTCGCTATAACACTATTGATGAATTGGGTGACCCTATTTCTATAGCGGCAAAATGTGTGGTGCTGGAAAAGCACAGCCGGTCAGGCAGCATCCAAGGAGGAGTTGAAAATGTGTTGCTGGAAAAGCGCAGGTCAGGCAGCATCCAAGGAACAGGAGATTCGACGTTTTGGGCATAAGCCCTTCTCCTGCTGCGCTTTTCCAGCAACACATTTTCAGCTCTGATCTCCAGCATCTGCAGTCCTCACTTTCTCATCCAAAGAGGAGTGTCAACATTTTGAGCATAAGCTCTTCAACAGGAATGTGGGGGGCCCAAGGGGAAGGCAACTAGGTTTCTATCACGTGATATTTAAAGTGTGTATTGATTATAACACAATTCCGGCCCCATTGGTTTTAATGGTGCTGCTATTATGAGATTTTTTTTATAACACAGAATTGCATGAGAATGGGATTACCACGTTATAGCAGAACCGACTGTACTGCCTAGAAGTGAATCATTGATGTTTACCTTCCTTTAGTCGCCCAAAAGTGATAGTTTAAGGCATGGGATTGTGTTGCTGGAAAAGCGCAGCAGGTCAGGCAGCATCCAAGGAACAGGAGATTCGACATTTCGGGCATAAGCCCTTCTTCAGGAATCCTGTTCCTTGGATGCTGCCTGACCTGCTGCGCTTTTCCAACAACACATTTTCAGCTCTGATCTCCAGCATCTGCAGTCCTCACTTTCTCTTCTAAGGCGTGGGATTGCCATCCGAAGCAGATGGCCCCATTTGCTGGGTCGCTATTTGGTGATATTAGAATCACTGTGGAAAATCAGCCTGGTCGTCCTGCTAAAAATTGACAACGACTGCTCCCAACAGCAACAAGGATTCCAGAGACTCAAGTTCACTGCCACCTGTTTGTAGCTCATGCATTATTCTCAAGTGCCTTCCAACCCAGTTAACAACACTTTTATCAACGCTTCAAACATTCATATTTCCATAACATTCAATTCTTAAATGCTAATTCAATCCCTCAGTTGTTTTGACCACAAGTTCTGTAATCTCAGGAAAGTAGGTTGATCACTCAAAGCCGCTATTTTACAACTAGCTCGCAATGTGCAAGTGTTGTGCCAATGAGTCCCCTTTCTATTTCTTTGATCAGATGTGGACAGTATTTCCAAGGCAAGTATGTGCTGCCCTTCCCTAATTGTCCTCAAACTGAGTGGCTTGCTGGGTCATTTCAGAGGACAATTAAGAAACAATCAGGTTGCCACCGATCTGCAGCCACATGGAGGCCTGACCAGGTGAGTAGAGCAGATTTCCTTCCCTGAAGGATGCGAACATTCGAGAAGCAGGAGGCGGTCATTTGGCCTCCAAAACCTGCTCTGCCATTCAATAAGATTATGGCTGATTGGATTACTCCATATTCCCATCTGATCCAAATAGCCTTTCAATTCCTTAAAAATATTCAAAGACTTTGCCTTTTGAGGGAGAGGGCTCAGACTCATGACTCTCCATGGGAAAAGATTACTTGTTTGTCATAACTGGATGATCCCTTAGTTATAAATAAAAACCCTAATGACTCCTAGTTATCAATTCTGCTGCAAGAGGAACCATCCTCACTCCCCTATTAAGACCCTTCAGGATCTTATATGTTTCAAGTAAGTCCCCTATTTCTCTTTTAAAATCAAAAGGACAGAAGCCTAGTCAGCCCAACCTATCATAAGACAACATGCCCATTCCAAGTACTGGCCTCCTCTAAATGACTTTTCACATATTTATATCATTCCTTAAATAAGGTGATCAATATTGTACACTGCACTCCAGATGTAGTCTCACCAATACCTATATAACTGAAGTATAACTTCCCTACTTTAGTTTTATACAGTCATAAAGTCATACAGCATGAAAACATAACCTTTGGGCCAACTTGTCCATGCTGAACAAATTAGTCCCAGTTGCCTACATTTGGCCCATATC
Organism: Hemiscyllium ocellatum; assembly: GCF_020745735.1. NCBI lineage: Eukaryota > Metazoa > Chordata > Chondrichthyes > Orectolobiformes > Hemiscylliidae > Hemiscyllium > Hemiscyllium ocellatum. The sequence goes on along the minus strand of NC_083437.1, from coordinate 40,186,903 downwards.
CCTCTAAACCTTTCCTATTCATGTACCCATCCAAATGCCTTTTAAATGCTGTCACTGTACCTACATTCACCACTTCCTCTGGCTGTTCATTCATGCAAACCACCCTGTGTGTGGAAAAAGTTGCCCGTCAGGTCCTTTTTAAATTTTTCTCCTCACCTTAAAACTACACCTCTAGTTTTGAATTTCCCTGCCCTAGGGAAAAGACCTTTGCAATTCATCTTGTCTCTGCCCCTCATGTTATTAAAGATAACCTCTCAATCTCCTACACTCCAGTGAAAAGTAATCCTGCTTATCCAGCCTCTCCTTATTACTCAAACCCTCCAGTCCCAGTCACATCCTGGTAAATCTTTCCAGCAACTTAATAATATCCTTCTTATAGCAGGACTACCAGAACTGCACACAGTATTTCAAAAGTGGCCTCACCAACATCCTGTGCAATTACAACATGCTGTCCCAAGTCATGATCTGAGCAATGGTCTCAGCAATGAAGGCAAGTGTGCCAAATGCCTTTTTTACCACCCTGCCTACCTGTGACACAACTTCTAAAGAATTACGTAGCTGAACCCCTAGGTGTCTCTGTTTGACAACACTCCCCAGAGTCCTATCATTAACTGTATAAGTCCTGCCCTGGTTGACTTAACAAACCACAATACCTCACATTTATCCAAATTAAACTGCATCTGCCACTCCTTGGTTGCACTAATCAAAATACAAGAACAAAGAAAATTTACAGCCCAGAAACAGGCCCTTCAACCATCCAAAGCTGTGCTGATCTAAATCCACTGTCTAAACCCATCGCCTAATTCCTAAGGATCTGTATCCCTCTGTTCCCCACCTACTCATGCATCTGTCCAGATACAACTCAAAAGAATCTACAATGCCTGCCTCTACTATCACTGCTGGCAACTTGTTCCAGGCACCTCCCACTCTCTATGTAATGTATCCCCCTTAAACATTACTTTAACCTTGAACACGTAACCTCTTGTTATCAAATCCCTCACTCTGGGGAAAAAGGTTCTCTCTATCTACCCTGACTATACCCTTCATGATTTTGTTGACCTCAATCAGGTCCTCTCTCAATCTCTTTTTTTCCCTAATGAAAACAAACCTAACCTACTCAACCTCTCTTCGTAGCTAGCACCTTCCATACCAGGCAACATCCTCGTAAACCTTCTCTGCACCCTCTCCAAAGCATCCACATCCTTTTGGTAATGTGGCACCCAGAACTGGACACACAGTTGTTTAATACGGCCGAATCAAAGTCTTGTACAATTTTAAGATGACCTGCCAACTCTTATACTCAATACTCCGTCCTATGAAGGCAAGCATTCCACACGCCTTCTTAACCACTCTATCCACCTGTGCAGCCACCTTCAGGGTACAGTGAACCTGAACTCTCAGCTCGTCAACTTTTTCCAAGGCTCTTCCCTTTACAGTATAGTTCACTCTAGAATTAGACCTTCCAAAATGCATCACCTCACATTTGCCCGGACTGAACTCCACCTGCCATCTCTCTGCCCAACTCTCTCGTTCAAAGTTTGGGAGAAGATTTGTAGCTCAGGTGCTCGTTGTTGTGGTTATGTTCGCCGAACTGCGAGTTTTTGTTGCAAACGTTTCGACCCCTTTCTAGGTGACATCCTCAGTGCTTGGGAGCCTCCTGTGAAGTGCTTCTGTGCTGATTCCTCCGGCATTTATAGTGGTTTGAATCTGCCGCTTCCAGTTGTCAGTTGCTGTCCGCTGCAGTGGCCGGTATATAGGGTCTAGGTCAATGTGTCTGTTGATAGAATTTGTGGCCTATATGCCGGCTCCTGCAGCGGACAGCAACTGACAACCAGAAGCAGCAGATTCAAACCACTACAAATGCCAGAGGAATCTGCACAGAAGCGCTTCACAGGAGGCTCCCAAGCACTGAGGATGTCACCTAGAAAGAGGACGAAACGTTTGCAACAAAAACTTTCAGCTCGGCGAACAGAACCACAACAACTCTCTAGTCTAGCTATATTCTTCTGTATTCTTTGGCAGTCCCCTATGCTTTATGCTACTCCACCAATCTTCATGTCATCTGCAAACTTACTGATCAGACCACCAAAACCCTCTTCCAGATCATTTACATACATCATAAACAGCGGCCCCAGAACTGATCCCTGTGGAACACCACTGGTCACCTTTCTCCATTTCGAGAAACTCCCTTCAACTACTTCTCTTTGTCGCCTGTTGCTCAACCAGTTCTTTACCCACCTAGCCAAACACCCTGCACACCATGTGACTTCACTTTCTCCATTAATTTATCATGGGAACCATATCAAATGCCTGATTAAAGTCCATGCATAGGACATCTACAGCTCTTCCTTCATCTATCAACTTAGTCACTTCCTTAAAGGACTCAAGTTGGTGAGGCATGATTTCCCCCGCACAAAACCATGATGCCGATTACTGATAAACCCATTCTCTTCCAAATATAAATTGATCCTATCCTTCAGTACCTTCTCCAGCAAATTTCCCACCTCTTATGTCAGGCTCACTGGTCTGTAGTTCCCTGAAATATCCCAACTATCCTTCTTGAATGGGGGACAACATTTGTAACTCTCCAGTCCTCCAGCACTTCATCTGTGTTTAAGGATGCTACAAAGATATCTGTCTGGGCCCAGCTATTTCCTCTCTTGCCTCCCTCAGCAACCTGGGATAGATCCCATCTGGTCCTGGTGATCTGTCCACCTTAATATCCTTTAGCCTACCCAACACGTCCTCCCTCCTTATGTAAATGTGATCCAGAGTAAACAAACTTCTATCTCTTACGTCAACATTCATTATGTCCTTCTCCTCAAAGAACACTGATGCAAAGTAATCATTGAGAATCTCACATGTTTTCTCTGGTTTGACACACAACCTTCCTTTCTTATCCTTTAATGGACCAACCCTTTCTCTAGTTACTCTCTTACTTCTTACCTATGAAAGAAGGCCTTGGAATTCTCCTTAATTCTGCTCGCTAAACTTATTTCATGACCCCTTTTAGCCCACTTGATTCCTTGTTTAAGATTGGTCCTACTCTCCCAACATTCCTCTAAAGCCTGTTCTCTTCTTAGCTGCCTGGACCTTAAGTATGCTTCCCTTTTCCTCTTGGCTAATTGCACAATTTCTCCTGTCATCCACATTTCACGAATCTTGCCTTTCCTTTCCCTTGTTTTCAAAGGGACATGCCTATCCTGCACTACGTTTGTAAGCCTCCCAGTCAAATGTGGACTGCACTTCAAATAGCTGCCCCCAATCCACATTTCCCAGCTCCTGCTGAATTTTGATATAATTGGCCTTGGCCCAGTTTAGTACTCTTCCCTTTGGACCACTCTCACCTTTGTCTACGAGTATTCTAAAACTTATAGAATTGTGGTCACTATTCCCAAAGAAACCCCCCACTGCAACTTTACCACCTGGCCTGGCTCATTCCACAACACCAGGTCCAATATGGCCCCTCCCTTAGTTGGACTATTGACATACTGTTCTAGAAAACCTTCCTGGATGCTCCTCACAAATTCTGCCCCATCCAGACCTCTGACACTAAGTGTATCCCAGTCATTGTTGGGAAAATTAAAATCTCCCATCACCACCATCCTGTTGCCTCTACATCTTTCCATAATCTGTTTACCTATTTGTTCTTCTACCTCACACTCACCATTGTAGTACAGCCCCAACCACGTAACTGCACCCTTATTTCTCAGCTCTACCCATTATGCCTCACTGCTCAAGCCTTCCATAGTGTCCTCCTTTAGCACAGCCATGATATCATCCCTGACAAGCAATGCAACTCCTTCCCCACCGCCCCCTTTTACTTTCCTCCCTGTCTGTTTGAATCATCTATATCCTGGAACATTTAGTTGCCAATCATGCCCTTTCTTCAACCAAGTCTCTCTGATCACAATTACGTTGTACTCCCAGGCACCAATCCAAACCCTAAGATCGTCTGCCTTAAAGCATATGTACCTCACATCACCTATTCCTTTGCATTCACCTGCTCTCTGCTTACTCCTCCCCTTGGTAATGCTAACTTCATGACCCTGTTCCTTATAATCACTAGCTTCCACCTCACTGTCTACTTTTCTTCTCTTCTGGTTCCCAACCCCATGCCACATTATTTTAAACCCTCCCCAACAGCAGTAGCAAAAACTCCCCCAAGGACATTAGTTTCAGTCTGATTCAGGTGTAGACCATCTAATTTGGAATAGTCCCACCTTCCCCAGAACCAGTCCCAATGTCCCACAAATCTGAACCCCTCCCTCCTACATCATCCCTCAAGCCACGTGTTCATCCTGCCTATTCTTTCACTTCTAACCTGGCTAGCACATGGCACTGGTAACAATCCCAAGATCACTACCTTGGAGATCCTCCTCTTTAACTTCTCTCCTAGCTCCCTGAATTCTGTTTTCAGGAGCTCATCTCATTTTTTCACTTCTATCAATGGAGTTTATATGCACCATGACAACTGGCCGTTCACCCTCCCCTTTCAGAATGTTCTGCAGCCAATCGTGACATCCCTAAGCCAAGCACCTGGGAGGCAACATACCATCCCGGAGTTCCGTTTACGGCTAGAGAAGCGCCTATCTACTCCCCTTACAATAGAATCATCTATGACTATGGCTCTACGAGTCTTTTTCCCGCCTTTCTGAACAGCAGAGCCCGCCACGGCGCCAACTGCTGCCCTCCCCTGGTGAGCCCTCTCCCCCAACAGTATCCAAAATGGTATAGCTGTACCTCAATTTTAACCTTTGGTAATTTATGCATCAGCTCACTTTGCATCTCAGAGCTCTGCAATCTCACAATAAGCTAATATTGATATTTTTCATTCTTCCTGTTAAAATGGACAATATCATATGTATCCCCAAATTAAGTCAATCACCAAATCTTTGCTCGCTCACTCAACAGATTTCTCAGAACAACGGTGGTGTTACAGCGAGAAAATGGTCATTTGGCTGATTTGGGCAGCTCACACAGACACAAAGCACATTGTGACTTAGTACCAACAGATTGAAGAACAGCTTCTTCCCTGCAGTTATCAGACTGATAAACAGATGGCTCATATATTAGAGTTGATCTTTATATTGCGCATTCTGTTCTATTACCCTGATGCACTTAAGTAAGGTATGATTGTCTGGCTAATATACAAAACAATACTTTTCACTGTATCTCGGTATAAGCCAATAATATATCAAATCAAAACTCTCTTCTCTTTTCCCAATTCCTTGTTACACTTTTTCTGTTCAAACAATCATCTAATGCACTCTTGAATGCTTATTATATCCATTTGTAGCTCACCAATCTCCCCCTCATAACTTACTTTCCTACCTACCTTTGTGTTTCAGCAAATGTAGCAACCATTCCTGGCCCAGCACTGACTTCTGGGACACAACACACATTATATCTTGCCAACCATAAAATGAACAAGATGATTAATGAATACTTATGGTTACCATTATTGAGACGGGCTTCAATTCCAGATTTAACTAGTAGAATTTAAATTCCATCAGCTGTCATAACATCCCCATTAGAAACAGAAGGCGGCCTTTCAGCGCCTTGAACCTGTTTTGCCATTCAATGAGATCACTGCTGATCTGTGGCCTAATTTCATCTACCTGCCTTCGGCTCATATCCCTCAATACCTTTGTATAATAAAAACTTCTAGGAGAAAGTGAGGACTGCAGATGCTGGAGATCAGAGCTGAAAATGTGTTGCTGGAAAAGCGCAGCAGGTCAGGCAGCGTCCAAGGAGCGGGAGAATCGACATTTCGGGCATGAGCCCTTCTTCCTGAAGAAGGGCTTATGCCCGAAACGTTGATTTTCCTGCTCCTTGGATGCTGCCTGACCTGCTGCGCTTTTCCAGCAAGACATTTTCAGCTATAATAAAAACTTATCAATCGCAGATTTAAAATGAACAAATGATCCAGCATCCCCTGCCCTTGGCGGAAGAGAGTTCCAAACCTCGATCACCTTTGTGTAGAAAAGTTTCCGATCATCTCTCCTGAATTAGCCTGGGTCTCTGCATTATTTACCCACTGACATGACCACCATCTCTCCCTTGCCTCTTAACATTTCGATAGATACATCTCAGGGCCAGAGGATATAGCGTTGGGGTTTGAGAAGGTGCAGCTCATCACTTACCAATTATAAAACCGTTAACTTAGCTCAGTTGATAGCACTCATCTATGGGTTAGAAGATTCTAGATTCAATTTCCACATCAAGATTTAAACTTACACAGTTAGTTGATACCACAACAAAGACAGGGATGCTGAGGTGCACTCTTCAGAAGTTGTCAGAGCATGAGACATTTTTCAAGATGGCGGTTGGGGAACAGGGCAATGTGCAGGTTTGTCCCTGGAGTTCGCCTGCTCTCATCTATTTTTGTTCTTATTTTCACTTCTGCTATTTTTCTTTTTTTTTGTCTTTGAATGGTTAGTTGGCAGCATCAGCATGGCAGTGAACAGGCCCTGCACAGAGTGGCAGCGGGTTTGCTGGCAATCAGAGGTGGCAGCAGCAATGGACGCGTCACCTCCTGGTGATCAGGGGTGACAGCAGCAGGCAGCAAGCTCGTCCTCCTGGCACTCGGGGCCGACAGCAGCGTCAGTGGCAGCAAAGCTCCTCCAACATTCGGAGGTGTCAGGAGCGGACTCTTCAAGATGGCAACGACATCTGTTTAAGGAGCAGTTGTTGCGAGTGATGCATAAGTTTGTTCCTCTGAGACAGGCAAGAAGGGATAAGATTAAGGAGCCTCTGAGAACAGAGGAGCTTCCCGTCAAAAGGAAGAAGGCAGCTTACGCAAGGTGGAGGAAGCAAGGATCTAGCACAGCTTTAGAGGATTACAAACTTGCTAGGAAGAAGCTCAGAAATGGAGTGAGGAGAGCCAGGAGGGGGCATGAAAAAGGCTTGGCGGGAAGGATTAGGGATAACCCAAAGACATGTTACTCATTTGGGAAGAATAATAGAACGAACAGGGAGAAGGTAGGGCCGATCAGGGATAGCATAGGGAACTTGTGCGTGGAGTCTGAGCAGATAGGGGAAGCCCTAAAAGAGTTTTATGACTTTACTAAGGAACGTTGTGAATGAGAACTTTGAGGAGCGGGGAAACAGGCTTGGACAGATCAAGATTGAGGATGTTGATGTGCTGGAAATTTTGGCAAACATTAAGATTGATAAGTCCCCAAAGCCACACCAGATCTATCCTGGGTTGCTCTGCGAAGCAAGAAAGGAGGTTGCTAAGCTGCTGGTGAAGACCTTTGTTTCCTCACTCTCCAAGGGAGTCAGAGGTTTGAAGGGAGGCAAATGTTGTTCCTCTTTTCAAGAAGAGGAATAGGAAAATCCTTGGCAATTACAGACCAGTCAGTCTTACATCTGTGGTCAGTAAGGTTTTGGGAAGAATTCTGAGGGATAGGATTTATGACTATTTGGAAAAGTATAGCATGATTAACAGCAGTCAACATGGCTTTGAGAGGGGCAAGTCATGCCTCACAAATCTTATTGAGTTCTTTGAGGAGGTGATGAGACAGGTCGACGAATGTCAAGCAGTGGATGTATGTGGTGTATGTGGACTTCAGCAAGACATTTAATAAGGTTCCCACGGTAGGCTCAAAGTCAGGAGGTATGGGACACAGGGAGATTTGGCTATCTGGATTCAGAATTGGCTGGCTGACAGAAGGCAGAGAGTGGTTGTAGATGGAAAATATTCTGCCTGGAGGTCAGTGGCGAGTGGTGTCCCTCAGGCTCTGTTCTTTGTAGTTTTATAAATGCTTTGGATAAGGAGGTTGAGGGGTGGGTTAGTAAGTTTGCCAATGACACAAAGTTTGGAGGTGCCGTTGATAGTATCGAGGGCTATTGCAGGCTGCAGCGTGACATTGACAGTATGCAGAGCTGGGCTGAGAAATGGCAAATGGAGTTCAACCTGGATAAATGCAAAGGGATGCATTTTGGAAGGTCAAACTTAAATGGTGAATATAGGATTAAAGACAGGATTCTTGGCTGTGTGGAGGAACAGCAGGATTTTGGTGTTCAAGTGCATAGATCCCTCAAAGTTTCCATCCAAATGGATAGGGTTGTTAAGAAAGCATATGGTGTTTAGGCTTTCATTAACAGGGGGGTTAAGTTTAAGAGCTGCGAGGTTTTGCTGCAGCTCTACAAAGTCCTGGTGAAACCACGCTTGGAATATTGTGTCCGGTTCTACAATAGGGTGACCAGAAAAAAATGTAGAGGCTTTGGAGAGGGTGCAAAGAAGGTTTACCAAGATCTGCCTGGACTGGAGGGCTTGTCTTACAAGGAGAGGTTGACTGAGCTCAGACTTTTCTCTCTGGAGAGGAGGAAGAGAGGTGACCCGATTGAGGTGTACAAGGTAATGAGAGGCATGAATTGAGTTGATAGCTAGAGACTTTTCCACAGGTCAGGATTGACTGCCACAAGGTGTCATTGTTTTAAGTTGTTAGGAGGAAGGTATAGAGGAGATTTTAGAGGTAGGTACTTTATGCGAAGAGTTACACGTGCATGGAATGCGTTGCCAACGGTAGTGGTGGAAGCAGAGTCATCAGGGACATTTAAGTGACCGCTGAATATGCACATGGACAGCAGTGAATTGAGGGGAGTGCAGGTTAGGTTATTCTGTTTTAGATTAGGATTAATCCTCAGCACAACACCATGGGCTGAAGAGCCTGTTCTGTGCTGCACTTTTCTATGTTCTATCTCGGAGGAGGGCGGCCAGAACAGGATACTCTTGACACACTAGTAGCCTGGCCTGGCTGTGCAGCAGAACAAGGGACTCCTGGCTGTACTAAGTCCAGAGCGGGGACTCCCAGCACTGGTGGGGCAGCAGCGGAGCCAGAGACTCTTGGTCGTGGAGCAAGTATGGGTTCAAGCATGGGACTCAGCAGCATCAGCGAGGTGGGGTCAATGAAGAGATGGCACAAAGAGTGGTGACTCCTACAATGGCGGGTCCAGCACAGGCGGCAGCGAGTCAGTGGACAATGGGTGGTGTTGTCGTTTCACTGGTGAGTGACACATGGCAGAGGCAGCAGAATAAAGATAGACGCTCTGAGTTATTATCTTTTTACTCTTAAACTATTTAAAATGACGCCAGACTAGGGCAACAGTTGAAGCTTTCACTGTATTTTACTGAACCATTCACTGTAAAACTGACAATAAATCATTCAAATCTTCTGGGGCTTCAGATGAACATTAAGAATCTCATAACACCATTTGAAAATGATGTTCTTTTCTAGTGACTTCAACATTCCTCCCTCAGTCAACCCTTCAAAATACTACACAAGTACTGATCTTGGAGCTCTATTTGTTTTGCTTGCTTTATTTAGTCAGGTACACATTTTTATTTGTTGTATTTTTATTGAAATCTGATCTACACATGAAGAGACTGTTCTGGAACTGGTCATTTTAGCTGTCAATTCATGTTTAAAATCAAGTCTTTAAAACTCCTTCTGCCTGCATCCACCTACCAAAGGGCAGCACGGTGGCTCAGTAGTTAGCACTGCTGTCTCATGGTGCTAGGGCTCCGGGATTGATTCCATTTTTGAGTGACTGTCTGTGTGGAGCTTGCACGTTCGCCTTGTGTCTGCATGGAATTCCAAAATGTTTTGGTTTCCTCCCCCAGTAAAAAGATGTGCAAGTTAGGTGGGGATTGGTAATGCTACATTTCCCTACAGTGACCATAGATGTGTAGAAGGGGTGGGTTAGTTAGAGTAAGCATGGGGTGATGGGAATACTCTTTAGAGTCAGTGCAGACTTGACGAGCTGAATGATCTCTTTTTGCACTGTGGGGATTCTATAACAATTCTAAGTTTGCATACTAGGTAGGTGGGGGGCAGGACAGCATAAGTGGTGTTATGACTGTCAAAACTTCCTGAAAGCACACTATTTTCCCACTACCTCCACCTTCCTCAATAAACTTGCAAAAGGCAGCACCTCAATCTTTACACAAAGCAACTACAGCATTCACCATCTCCCCTCCAAAACACACAGAATCCATAAATTATTTCAGTCCAACATTTAAGCACCAAAACATACTAACATTCCAGTAGAGTACCAAGCAAGTACATTTTTGCAAGGTGTTGTTGTTTTTCAGCTGTGATGTTAAACTGAGGACATATCTGTTCTCACAGAGATGAAAATGATCTCAACAAAAAGCTGTAGGGGAGTCATTCCCCAGTGCCCTTCCAAATATTCACCCAATCTACATCGCAAAAAGTAATGATTTCCTTGGTTAACATCACACTAGGACAGCATACTGTGTGTGAATTGATCAGCACATGCATTATGACAGTGACTACAGAAACAAACTATTTTAATGTCTGTTCTTTTTAAAATTCATTCATGCAATCAGGGTGTCACTGGCTGTGTTCCCTGAGAGCACTTAAAGAGTCAATCACATCACTGTAGATCAGGAGTCACATGTAGGCCAGACTGGGTAAGGATAGTACATTTCCTTTCCTAAAGGACATTAGTAAACTAGATGGAGATTTTTGTCATAACGTGTCTGTGTGGGTTTCCTCCAGGTGCTCCAGTTTCCTCCCACAATCCAAAGATGTGCAGGTCAGGTGAATTGGCTATGCTAAATTGTCCAGTGTTAGGTGCATCATTCAGAGGGAAATGGGTCTGGGTGAGTTACTCTCCGGAGGGTCAGTATGGACTTGTTGGGCCGAAGGGCCTGTTTCCACACTGTAGGGGATCTAATCTAATCTGACAGTGGTTACACATTGCAGCAGCAATTTATTCCAGTTCTGATTGAATTTAAGTGTCACCATCTGCCATGGTTGGATATCAAGCTATATCCACTAAACATTGGCCTGGGGCTGCCACAGTGCTGAGGGACGAGCTGAGGTTGTGAAGGGCGCTACAGCAATGTACATCTGTCTCTCAACACACAGCAGTCTCTCAGACACAGGAAACCTTTTGTATCAAGCTCTCAGCTGAGGTTTTACAATGTCACGGAACAGGGGCACTAGTTGCCCTGCTGGTTTGAACTCACTGAGAGTTTTATTTGAGTGATGTTTAGATTGATTTAATGTGAGGGCTCGAGGCTCCAGGGGAGACAAAGCGGTGGCTCTGTCCGTGCTCAGAGAGTGGAGTCCGGCCCAGAGCCACCAGCCCCTCCCCGGACACTCACACCCTCCACCAACAACACACACAGCGGCTCCTTACCCGGTCCAGCTGACCCTCCCCTGTGAAGGTGCCTCTTCCTCCCGGCCTGGCACTCACACACAAGGCGGCTTCTTCGAGCTGATAATCCGAGCGGTATGAGGCCCTGCCGGCGGCCGGCACCCCGGAGGATCTGCGCCTGCGTCCGATCGGCACCCCCGGGCTGGCTTCCCGGCTGTGGAGTTTACTGCGCCTGCGCTAGTACGGCACTGTTCCGGCAGTCGTCCCGCCGGACGGCGCCACATGAGTCTGCGCCTGCGTTCAGCCGTCGCTGCGTGGTCGGCCGTCTCAGGCCTCGCCTCCCGACGTATGCGCGTGCGTCCTGCCGGCAATGTCCGTCACTCAGAGTCCCGCCTCCCGGATGCGCCGTCACCGTCTCCCGAGCCTGCGCCCACACGGCACTGTGCCGGCAGTCGTCATTCTACGCTTGCGCCAAGACGTCAACTGGACGGAGGGCAGGTTGGGGATGATCTATGACCCCAGGGTCAGGGTAATGAGGGGGGTCTCTACCCCAGGGTCAGGGTAATGAGGGTGGTCTCTACCCCAGGGTCAGGGTAATGAAGGGGGTCTCTACCCCAGGGTCAGGGTAATGAAGGGGGCTCTACCCCAGGGTCAGGGTAATGAGGGTGGTCTCTACCCCAGGGTCAGGGTAATGAGGGTGGTCTCTACCCCAGGGTTAGGGTAATAAGAGGGGTCTCCACCCCAGGATCAGGGTAATGAGGGTGGTCTCTACCCCAGGGTCAGGGTAATGAAGGGGGTCTCTACCCCAGGGTCAGGGTAATGAGGGTGGCTCTACCCCAGGGTCAGGGTAATGAGGGTGGTCTCTACCCCAGGGTCAGGGTAATGAGGGGGGTCTCTACCCCAGGGTCAGGGTAATGAAGGGGGCTCTACCCCAGGGTCAGGGTAATGAGGGGGGTCTCTACCCCAGGGTCAGGGTAATGAGGGTGGTCTCTACCCCAGGGTCAGGGTAATGAAGGGGGTCTCTACCCCAGGGTCAGGGTAATGAAGGGGGCTCTACCCCAGGGTCAGGGTAATGAGGGTGGTCTCCACCCCAGGATCAGGGTAATGAGGGGGGTCTCTACCCCAGGGTCAGGGTAATGAGGGGGGTCTCTACCCCAGGGTCAGGGTAATGAAGGGGGCTCTACCCCAGGGTCAGGGTAATGAGGGTGGTCTCTACCCCAGGGTCAGGGTAATGAAGGGGGTCTCTACCCCAGGGTCAGGGTAATGAGGGTGGTCTCCACCCCAGGATCAGGGTAATGAGGGGGGGTCTCTACCCCAGGGTCAGGGTAATGAAGGGGGCTCTACCCCAGGGTCAGGGTAATGAGGGTGGTCTCTACCCCAGGGTCAGGGTAATGAAGGGGGTCTCTACCCCAGGGTCAGGGTATTGAGGGGGGTCTCTACCCCAGGGTTAGGGTAATAAGAGGGGTCTCCACCCCAGGATCAGGGTAATGAGGGGGGTCTCTACCCCAGGGTCAGGGTAATGAAGGGGGCTCTACCCCAGGGTCAGGGTAATGAGGGTGGTCTCTACCCCAGGGTCAGGGTAATGAAGGGGGTCTCTACCCCAGGGTTAGGGTAATGAAGGGGGTCTCTACCCCAGGGTCAGGGTAATGAGGTTGGCTCTACCCCAGGGTTTGGGTAATAAGAGGGGTCTCTATCCCAGGGTTAGGGTAATGAAGGGGGTCTCTACCCCAGGGTCCGGGTAATGAAGGGGGTCTCTACCCCAGGGTCAGGATATTGAGGTGGGGGGTCTATACCCCAGGGTCAGGGTAGTGAGGGGGGTCTTTACCCTAGGGTCAGTGTGGTTTGGGGAGAGGTCTCTCCCGCAGAGTCAGGATAGTGAGGGTGGCTTATCTCCCCCAGGGTCACGGTAGTTTGAGGGTGAGCTCTCTTCCCCAGGGTCAGATTAGTGAGGGGGTGTCTCTCCCCCAGTGTCAAGGTAGAAAGGAGGGGGTGTCTCTTCCCCCAGGGTCAGGGCAAGTGAGGGGAGCACCATAATTATCATCAATTCACAACTGTTAAATGCTGATGAAACTCACCAAATTAAAATGTTCTTAACTGCAAATTAACTTTTTATTAATAACACTATCATGAGAAATAGTCAATAGCAATACTGTTCATAATATGAAAGCTTTCAGTGGTAAAACTGTAAATAGAGTCATAGGGTTATACAGCATTTCGATTCAACTCGGAAGGTAAACTAGTCCCTCTTGCCCGCATTTGGCCCATATCCCGCTAAATGTTTTGGCTCTAATTTTAATATATTGTCACTTTATTCTGCACAGCCCTGCCACGGGAAACAGTTTCTCCTACGAAATCATTTCATCGTCTGAGTTTGATCATCTCAAAATGTTCTTCACTCAAAGAAATACAAATACTGAGCTGCAATCTGCCCTCGTTATTGCAACCTATTAGCGCCATCAACTGCAAACCATTAACTGGGAATCTCAGCAAACCTTCCAAATAATCTTTTAGCTCTTGCTGACATTTTAAACAGTACGCACAAATCTGTCAATTCTCTACTGATGGCAGTATCATCAATTAAGAACCGACTCATTGCAGTTAAGGAGAAGGATAAAACTACAAACATATGTTTTGGAAAGAAACAGGAAATCTCTTACAATAAAACAAAGACAAAATATTTCAAATGTTGATTTTATGAAATAAGAGCAGAAAAAGCTTGAAGAAGTCACCAGGTCTAGCAACGCCTGACTTGAGAGAAACAGAATTAATGTTTTGAATCCAGTATGACTCTCCTTCAGAATTGAAGAGAGAGGTTAAAAAATGAGGGGCTTTATCCTGTCAAAAAGTGGGAAGAAGCAAATGGAACAGAAGGGAAAGTCAGGGGTAGGTTTCACAGAATAAAAGACAACATGAGTGCTAATGTTTCTAAAGAAGTGAGATAGATCCAAGCTAAGTGTTAATAACAGAATATGGATTAGCTCTGCTGGAGACAAAATCAGAAAACCATTCACTGGGTGGGGCGAGTAGGGATGTGGTGTGGAAGAAAATTCGGCACAGAGTTCAAGGTCTAAAGTTGTTGAAATCCAGGTAGAGTCCAGAAGGCTGTCAAAGGCTTAATTGGAAAATAATGTTCTGCTCCTCTAGCTTGTTTTGAGCATCATTGGAACACGACACCAGACCTAGGACAGAAATGTGAGTATGAGAGTAAAATGATTGATTAAAATTGCAGGTAACCAGAAGGTGCAGGGGAGTTCTGCAAAGTAGCCATTTAAGTCTGTGTTTGGTATCCCTGAAGTAGCAGAGATCTTGTGAATTCAGTCGACTAGATTGGAAGAGACACGTGTGTAAGTTACTGCTTTCCCTTGAATTAGGTTCTGGACACTGAGCCAGGCAAAAGTAAAAGAGTGAGTGTCCCACTTCCTGTGATTGCATGGGAAGGTGAAGTGTTGCGGGTGATGGAGAAATGGATGAGGGTGTCATGAAGGAAATTGTCCCTTTGGAATGCTGATAGGGAAAGGGAAGATTTGTTTGGTGCTGGAACCTTTTGGAGGTGGCAGGAAATGATCCTTCAGGTTCAAAGACTGGTAGGGTGTAAAGTGAGAGCCCAGAGAAACCCCATTGTGGTTCTGGGAAGGAGAGGAAAGGATGAGGGCTATGCAAAGGACAGAGTGGAAACCTATCAGTGAATAATTCTCCCATGACCATGTTAGAGCTTCTTCATTCCTATGGATGGGGTACAACCACATTAATGCTCGAAAAGTACAGTAATGTCCAGACCAAAGCATTCTATTTGGCAATGGCGCTCAGCATGTGTTCCCTGGACCAATGGTGCACTCTGGCTATGGTACATCAAGAGAGCAGACCAACGCTTCCACTTCCTCAGGAGGTTAAGGAAACTCGGCATGTCCACAATGACTCTTATTGGTTTTCATAGATGCGCCATAGAAAGCATCCTATCCCATTGCATCACAGCTTGGTATGGCAACTGTCCTACCCAACAATTTACAGAGAGTTGTCAATGCGGCCGAGTCCATCATGAAAACCAGCCTTCCTTTCCTCCATCTACACTTCTTGCTGCCTCAGGAAAGCAGCCAACATCATCAAAGACCTTTCCCACCCTGGTTATACTCTCTTCCACCTTCTTCCATTGGGCAGAGGATACAAAATTTTGAAAATACATATCAACAAATTTAAGACTTTAAGGCTGTACAGGACATTGGTTAGGCCACTTTTGGAATACTGCATTCAGTTCTGATCTTCCTGCTATAGGAAGGATGTTGTGAAACTTGAAAAGATTCAGAAAAGACATAAGGTTGTTGAGGTTGAAAGGTGTGATGCTGGAAAAGCACAGCAGGTCAGGCAGCATCCAAGGAGCAGGAGAGTCGATGTTTGGGCATAAGCCTTTCATCAGGAATGCCAGGGTTGGAGGATTTGAGCTATAGGGAGAGGTTGAACAGGCTGGGGCTGTTTTCCCTGAAGCGTCGGAGGCTGAGGGGTGACCTTATAAGGTTTACAAAATTATGAGGGGGCATGGATAGGATAAATAGACAAAGTCTTTTCCCTGGGTGGGGGAGTCCAAAACTAGAGGGCACAGGTTTAGGGTGAGAGGGGAAAGATATAAAAGGTACCTAATGGGGCAACCTTTTCACATAGAAGTTGGTGTGTGTGTGTGTGTGTGTGTGTGTATATGGAATGAGTGGCCAGAGGAAGTGGTGGAGGCTGGTACAATTACAACATCTGGATGGATTTATGAATAGGAAGGGTTTAGAGGAATATGGACCAAATGCTGGTAAATGGGATGTTAAATGGATCATGCCAGACCCCCTCAAAACATTTTAAGAAGGTAGCTCAGACCCTAACTTTTTATTTTTTTGTTAGGCAGATATAAAGTGGATATTCCAGGAGTGATGTAGCTGGTCAAATCACTCAGCTTTGAACAAAACAGAATTTATTTAAATATTAAAGATGAAACATGAACAAAAAAAAACAGAATTTAGAATACTTATACACTTAATGGTAAGGTCCTAGGAAGTGTTGCTGAACAAAGACACCTTGGAGTGCAGGTTCATAGCTCCTTGAAAGTGGAGTCACAGGTAGATAGGATAGTGAAGAAGCCGTTTGGTATGCTTTTCTTTATTGGTCAGAGTATTGAGTACAGGAGTTGGGAGGTCATGTTGCAGCTGTACAGGACATAGGTTAGACCACTGTTGGAATATTGCGTGCAATTCTGGTCTCCTTCCTATCAGAAAGATGTTGTGAAACTTGAAAGTGTTCAGAAAAGATTTACAAGGATGTTGCCAGGGTTGGAGGATTTGAGCTATAGGGAGAGGTTGAACAGGCTGGAGCTGTTTTCCCTGGAGTGTTGGAGGCTGAGGAGTGACCTTATAGAGGTTTACAAAATTATGAGGGGCATGGATAGGGCAAATAGGCCAAGTCTTTTCCCTGGGGTCAGGGAGTCCAGAAGTAGAGGGCATAGGTTTAGGGTGAGAGGGGAAAGATATAAAAGAGACCTAAAGGGCAACGTTTTCATGCAGAGGGTGGTACATGTATGGAATGAGCTGCCAGAGGAAGTGGTGGAGGCTGGTGCAATTGCAACATTTAAGAGGCATTTGGATGGGTATATGAATAGGAAGGGTTTGGAGGGATATGGGCCGGGTGCTGGCAGGTGGGACTAGATTGGGTTGGGATATCTGGTCGGCATGGACGGGTTGGACCAAAGGGTCTGTTTCCATGCTGTACATCTCTATGACTCTATAACTTATTTGATAACCCAACCAACACAATATCACAATTTAACAAAGCTGTTCCAACCCTGCAACGTCCCATAAACATATCCCTTAGCAAAATGTAAATTCAAATACAGGTTCTTACAGGCGGGAGTTTTCAGATAGAAAGTTCAGGCAAGACCTCCGTTGAAACATGGAACCTCTTTTCATTGTAGATGTTTGTCTAGGTTCCCAACAGTTTCTGTCTGCGTGTTAAAATTAAATCAAACTAAAAAAGAAATCTGAATTGGGAGAACTGGCCAATCCCCTGCCATTGTTCAAAGTAACCATTTCCAGACAAGTCGGCACCTCTACCTTTATGACCCTACTTGAAAATAAACCAATGATACCATAACCTTATTAAAGGGCAGCACCATCCACAGGGTCTAGATTAATTTAGGATACCTGGTCAGCATGGATGAGTTGGTCCGAAGTGTCTTTTTTTGTGTTGCTCATTTCTATGGCTCAGTGGTTAGCACAGCTGCCTCACAGTGCCAGGGACCCGGTTTGACTTGGGCTACTGTCTGTGTGGAGTTTGCATGTTCTCCCCCCTGTCTGCGTAGGTTTCCTCCCACAGTCCAAAGTTAGATGAATTGGCCATGCTAAATTGTCCATAGTGTCCAAGGATGTTTAGGTTAGGTGCAGAAGTCAGGGGAAGTGTAGAGTAATAAGGTAGGGGAATGGGTCTGGGTGGGATACATTTTGGAGGGTTGGTATGGACTTGGGCCAAATGGCCTGTTTCCACACTGTAAGAATTCTATGATATTTTATCTGCTTCCAGGCTGTAAGTCTCTATGACTCTAAATCAAATCAAATCATCTACAAAATGCACTCCTGTATCCTGTGACCTCCATCACTGAAATAAACAGAAACCTCGCCTTATAATGGGGAACACCACACAGATAAGTTCTTCTCCACAGCAGCACATATTATCCTACTTTATCCACTGTCACTATTCCTTAAATGTCTCTAGATCACAATCCTGGCATTCCATACCTAGCAACACCATAGATGACTGCAGCTGAAGAAAATTCACCAGTACCCGTGGTAATCAGGGCTGGGCAAATAATGTGATATTATCAGCAAGGCCTGTATCCCAAGAGTAAACTTTAAAAATTGGCAACGTGCTGCTGTTTGAAAAGCCACTGACCTGAGGAAGGGGCCATTGTCAGTATCAGTTGGTGAATATCTGAGTAAGTAAATACATTAGTGAAACGTTCACATGGGTTTCTTTCTGGGGTGAACTCAGAGGTCAGTTAAAGTTCCACTCTCATACGCTCCAGCTGAAAGAAGGACTGTTTTATCAGTCGGGAACATTTAACCAGCTGTGGGACCTTTCAATCATCACATAATGGCTGAATACATTCTATGGCCAAAGTAACCTCATTTCGAAGGAAGTGTAGTTACTTTGAGCTGGTCATTCCTTGGAAGTGGCCATTCAAGTGTTATGCTTTGATCACAAGAATTGAATCATATTTGAAGTGTTATCAGAAAGGTTATCCCTGAGACATCCATCAACACTCCTTCCACCCAAATTTTGAATACTTCCTTATTGCTGCCGCACATGCAAGGTTTGGACTGCACCTCTTAATTTCATTCACCAAAATTGTTGTGTTAAACATACATAACAGAAACAGGGGAGCAGAAATATCTTTATTTCTTCCCTTGTGAAATTGTACTTGATATCAAAAAAACTGATTTTGCACTTAGCTAGAACCCTAATTGATTTTCTTTTGAGGAAAGACTAAACTATGTCTCTGCGTAATGGAATCACAGTTAAAGACGGCTGCACATTTGGATCACTGTGTCTTCTAGATTACAAGCCCATTGAATGGAGGCAACTTGCCTGCAAAGTTTTTGAAGGAACAAATACCTTGAAAGGGAATGAATGGCAGCCGTCTCCGATTTTGTTAGCAAAGCATCGAGACCATCGAAACGATATTCAACTGGATGGAGACCAACAATTAGACATTCAGTTCAAGTTGCCTATTGTAATTGTCCAACCAATTTGTCTTCCCACTTCCATTAACAATCACATAACATAAGATGGTCTTGTATTTTTGAGAAGGGAACAATGGATTTTACCTGGTGTTAGTGTATCAGTTTTAAGCTAGTTAAAAATCATCCAACACCAGGTTATAGTCCAATAGGTTTATTTGGAAGCACTAGCTTTCAGCGTGCTTCAGGTGGTTATCTGACTACCTGATGAAGGAACAGCGCTCCGAAAGCTAGTGCTTCCAAATAAATCTGTTGGACTATAACCTGGGATCGTGTGATTTTTAATTTTGTCCACCCCAGTCCAACACCGGCATCTCCAAATCAGCCTTAAGCTAATGTAAGTGTTATCTAATTGTGACATAAAAGGGCGACATGGTGGCTCAATGGTTAACGCTGCTGCCTCACAGTAGCAGGGACCCAGGTTCGATTCCAGCCACAGGTGACTGTCTGTGTAGAGTTTGCACATTCTCCCTGTGTCTGCGTGGGTTTTCTCCCACAATCCAAAGCTGTGCAGGTCAGGTGAATTGGCCATGTTAAATTGCCCATAGTGTTAGGTGCATTAGTCGGAGGGAAATGGGTCTGGGTGGGTTACTCTTCCAAGGGTCAGTGTGGACTGGTTGGGCCGAAGGGCCTGTTTCTGCACTGTAGGGAATCTAATTCTCAAAGCATTAATGTGTTACTCAAGCATCTGCCTGTTCTACTTGATAGATGTATTAATGGTTAATCCTTCACCACATAATATGAGTAAACTCTGTAGATGAGAGTGACAAGGAGGATTGGAGATTGATCTCTAAATGATGAAATTATCTAGCTCGAAACATTGGTTTGTTCTGTCTCCACGGACGCTGTCAGACCCGCTGTGATCTCCAGTATTTTGTGTTTTCAGTGAAGATTCCAGCATCTGCAGTAATTTGCTCCTACCTTGGCAGTGGAAAGAGAATAACGCTTGTGGTAAAGTGGTAATGTCCCTACCTCTTGGCTAGAGAGTCCAGGTAGTATCCTCTCTGCCATGGAGTTGTGCTTTTATGAATAGTAGATTAAAAATGTTTTACTGGAAGTATTGATTAGATTCCCTACGGTGTGGAAACAGGTCCTTTGGGCCAACCAGTCCACACCGACCCTCCACAGAGCAACCCACCCAGACCCATTCCCCTACATTTACCCCTTCCCCTACAGGCAATTTAGCATGGCCAATTCACCTAATCTGCATATTTTTGGACTGTGGGACACACAGACACAGAGGAATGTGCGAACTCCACACAGACAGTTGTCTGAGGTGGGAATTGAACCCAGGTCTCTGGCACTCTGAGGCAGCAGTGCTAACTGCCATGCCACCAATGGCATATATTTTCCCAAAAGAAAACTCCAGTTGTAATAAGTGCCTGCTGCTGCCCTCTCTTCCCACAAGTGGAGTTACAAAGTAATATCTCATAAGACCATAAGATACAAGGGCAGAAATAGGCCATTCAGCCCATCCAGTCTTCTCTGCCATTTGATCATGGCTGAAATATTTCTCAACCCCATTCTCCCGCCTTCTCCTTATTACATCTTGCTGATCAAGAGCATGTTTTTGTCACCTGAAAGACAGTACCTCTGATGGCACTGCACCTCAATTTATGTTAAAATCAATTAAAGAATGCAAATAAATGCAGGCAACCTTAGTGAGGTTTTGTTGCAATATCTCCTTTCATTCCTGAAGAAGGGCTCATGCCCGAAACGTCGATTCTCCTGCTCCTTGGATGCTGCCTGACCTGCTGCGCTTTTCCAGCAACACATTTTCAGCTCTGATCTCCAGCATCTGCAGACCTCACTTTCTCCTACACTTCTTTGTGTGTTAGCCACACTCTAATGCTTCATCCAAATGACTAATAAACAGTGATGCCCAATCAGAATGAATTAAAAAAACTCTCATTCCCACGTCCCCCCACCCTAAATTTTCCCACAAATAGTTTATGGAACAAATAGCTTACCATTGATAAAAAGCACTTGAATCAAAACCAAAAAGTTACCATCAAACACATTAATTCCTGCTCCCAATGCCATCTCCACATGAGATTACATGTGGTTTCTACAAATTGAAAGGTATCTATGATGTGGAGGTGCTGGTATTGGACTGGGATGGACAAGATCAGAAGTCACATGACACCGGGTTATAGTCCAGCAGGTTTATTTGAAATCTCAACCTTTAGGAGCGCTACTCCTTTGTCAGATGAAGGTCACTTGGGTTGTGACATTTATTCCTTTCACAAGGCTGCAGGTTAGTTTCAGTGCAATGCAACAGTAGATTGGAGGGTGGTATTCCCAAATACTGAGTTCTGATACACAAACAAAAATTGCTGGAGAAACTCAACAGGTCAGGCAGAATCTGTGGAGAGAAAGCAGAGTCAACGTCTCAGGTCCAGTGACCCTTCTTCAGAACTGATTTCTCATGGTGGGTGCTAGCCAGGGAACTTTTCGTTTTGCTTTTCATTTAGAGCAATCCTCCACCGTAACCATCCCGATGAGTTTACAGAAATATGTTAAAACAGGAGAAATGGAAACTGGCAGCCAATCTTCAAGAGCAATTCTAATGTCATCAATTTTTTGAGACTGGATCAGATAGATTTTAGTTTCCTCACATTTCATTGTCCCTTGAGTTCATATGTTATTCTTGAGTTTTAATGCGAAGCCTGAGACTGTTATAATGGTTACATCTGCTTTGGAGTTGTAGATGTTACTTTTGGTGAGCTTTACTGGGATTATCCCAAACAAGATTTTACAGAAATTAAACTTGATCTATTGAATCATATGCAAACAGCTGGCTGTGGGCAATACAATATGATGATGGAAAAATGTAGTGTCTGTCTTTCGTGGCATAGTGTGCTCACTCTGTGTTTACTTATATTTGATCCATTAGTTGAAAAGACAGACATAATGGTTGACTGCAAGATTTGTGAAGGTTTGTAGCTCAGGTTGAGGTTTAGAGTGTAGGTGTTGCTCGCTGAGCTGTAGGTTTGATATCCAGACATTTCATTACCTGGCTAGGTAACATCATTAGTGACGACCTCCAAGTGAAGCGAAGCTGTTGTCTCCTGCTTTCTATCTATATCTTTCTCCTGGATTGGGTTCCTGGGGTTTGTGGTGATGTCATTTCCTGTTCGCCACTGATGATGTTACCTAGCCAGATAATGAAACGTCTGGATATCAAACCTACAGCTCAGCCTAAATACTGGTTGATTTTCAAATTTTCCAACTTTTTAATGCAAAATTGGCCCAAGATCTTTCCTTTGTTTATTTGAATGGCTACTCCAGGCACAGACCCAAACTCAGATGTATGCTTCACTGACTCTGGAGAAGGATCATCATCTGTTCCCTTGAATTCACCATAAATATGTAGAAATTGTGTCCCAGTCCTCCTAAAGTCTCTCTTAAAACACTGTTGAGCCTTTAAGAGCAGAACCCCATATTGTTTCCAAATGTATTTTGATCGTTATGTTGAGTGGGAATTTTCTTTTTATTCAGACACAGGATGTGGTTTTGCTGCCTGCGCCCAGCATTAATGCCCATGTGCCCTTATAAAAGTGTGGGGGGGAGCTGCCTTCTTGAGCCGCTGCAGTCCATGTGCTATAGGTAGACCCACAATGTTGTTGGGGGGGAGGGGGGATAGGAATTCCATGATTTTGACGCAGCAACACTGAAGGAACTGTGGCATATTTCCAAGTCAGGATGGTGAGTGGTTTGGAAGGAAACTTTCAGATGGTGGTGTTCCTATGTATCTGCTGCCCTTATCCTTCTAGATGGAAGTGGTTATGGGTTTGGAAAGTACTGTCTAAGGAACCCTAGCAATGCGAGCAGTACACACTACTCTGACTGAGTGTCAGTGGTGGGGGGAAGGAGTGGATACTTGTTGGGGCGAGTGCCAATCAAGTGGACTGTTTTGTTGTGGATATTGTCAAGATTTTGAATGTTGTTTAAGCTGCACCTCTCCAGGTAAGTGGGGAGTACTCCATCGCACTCCTGCATGTGTGTGGATTCATTTGCCCTTGATATGTTCCAATTGGTATCTTCATTATTCATTCTCAAAATATTATAAAATCATGAGGGGCATGGATAGGAGAAATGGACAAAGTCTTTTCCCTGGGGTCAGGGAGTCCAGAACTAGAGGGTTTAGGGTAAGAGGGGAAAGATATAAAAGTGACCTAAGGGGCAACCTTTTCAGAGGATGGTACCTGTATGGAATGAGCTGCCAGAGGAAGTGGTGGAGGCTGGTACAATTGCAACATTTGAAAGGCATCTGGATGGGTACATGAATAGGAAGGGTTTGGAGGGATATGGGCCAGGTGCTGGCAGGTGGGACTAGATTGAGTTGCGATATCTGGTTGGCATGGACGGGTTGGACTGAAGAGACTGTTTCTATCTCTATGACTCTATGAGAACATGGCTATAGCAACAGCCACTTGCATTTATATAGCTGTTTAATGCTACAAAACACGTGAAGGATGTTAAGAAGTGAGAAAAAAAAATGAAGCCAAGCCCACATAAGCAGATAATAATTCAAATGACCAAAAGCTTGGACAAAAAATTGGGTTTTAAGCGGCATTAGAGGAAATAGAGAGTTGGACCGGTTTGGGGGAGGCAGGTTCAGAATTGCTGCTGGTAGAGGTGACTGAGACTACAACTGCCGATATCAGAGAAATTAAAACCTGGGATAGACAGGCAGCCAGAATTGCAGGAATGCAGCGATACAAAAGGTTAAAGAGATGGGGACAAGTGAGGCAAAGGTGGGGTATAAAAGCAGGATTGGGAATTTTAAAACTGAGCCTCTGCTTAATAAGGAGTTGGTATAAGTCAGCAAATCCAAGGGTAACGGGTGAATGGGTGGTGTGTACATGCTAGGTCTCATACTATAACAAATCAATTGGGAAGAGTGCACTGACAATTGAGCCATCATGCATACATGTAATTCCCAATATTCCCTCTAATTTATTGTGTGCCGACTATGTATTGATGAGCAGCATCAACATCCGAAACTGGAATGCCTTGCAAGAACTGTAACAAACACTACATTGGACAAACAGGCAGAAAACTAGCCACTAGGTTACATGAACATCAACCAGCCACAAAAAGACATGACCCTCTCTCACTAGTACCCTTACGAACGGATGAGAAAGGACACCACTTCGACTGGGACAACATATCCATCCTAGAACAAGCCAAACAGAGACACGCACAAGAATTCCTAGAAGCATAGCATATCAACAAACACATTGACTTGGATCCCATTTACCACCCCCTGAGAAAAGGAACAGGAAATGACATCACCACAGGAAATGACATTACCAACCCAAGAAAACCTAAACACATAAATAGAATGTGGGCCATACCACCAGTGCTTCATCTGGAGGCTCACTGATGATGTTACCTAGTAGGGTGATGAAAACATCTGAAAACAAACCATTCAGCTCAGTGGGCAGGCCTACATCCAGAACCTCAACCTGAGCTACAAATCTTTTCAAAACTCACTGGAAATCAAAGTGTTGACAACCCGATCAATATGCCTGAAACTTCAAAACGCTAAGCAATTCCATAGCTTAGCAGGAACATTGGTAATTAAAATGATTACTTTATCTGACTGACTGCTGCCCAGGAAAAAAGCAATTAACACCAGATTTCAGCATTAACATCAAATACCTATTTTAAGTCACTTGACTTCAACAAGTGTCAGAGAAAATACATTTCTAAACAACTGCTAAACAACTTAAACCATACCCCCTTTAAAATGGCAAATACACACAATCATTCACACATAAAACAGAAAAACGACAGGTGGTTTGACACAGAGTATAGGGGGAAACATATAAACTGGATCCAGGGTGCTGAAGATTAACAGTTGAGATCAAATGAGTGGGCTAAATTATGTCTCACAGTTCCTTTTGGTTTTAGCAATGATGACACATTACTGGGTGTAATATGATGGTCCCACTTCACTGTCATTGTGATCTGGGCTTTGATAGGTCTTTCACTGTATCGGAGTTCTTTCTTTTCCCTTCCTTGGGTTTTCCGCCTTTTCACTAACTCAGCGAGATGGAAGAGAGGGATGTCTAAATAGAATAGAACAGAATAGCCTTTATTGTCACATGTCCTCAACGAGTACAGAAAACAGTTTCTACGTTGCCAATTACAGCACCAGCTGAGATACAACAGTGCCTAGGCACAGCTTCTTTGGTACAATACAGAAATAAAATGTCCAGCATTTACAGGGCTAGTCAGGGGTTGGGTTGGGTAGGATGCTTAATGCAGGATTGGTGCAGATCCAATGGGCTAAATGATCTCTTTACACTCTGTAGGGATTCTATGATTCTAGGTAAAAACAATGCAGATGCTAGAAACCAGATTCTGGATTAGTGGTGCTGGAAGAGCACAGCAGTTCAGGCAGCATCCAAAGTGCAGCGAAATCGACGTTTCGGGCCCTTCATCAAGGGCTTTTGCCCGAAACGTTGATTCCGCTGCACTTTGGATGCTGCCTGAACTGCTGTGCTCTTCCAGCACCACTGATCCAGAATTCTATGATTCTAGGCAATGGTGAATGTAGCTCATACTTTGGAACATTGAAATATAGCAAATGATTGGAAGTCTCTGATCCCCAAATGTTATAATATGCACAGTTTGCTGGCTTGTACAGTACAAAATGTATAAAACACAAAACATAAGGTTTTCATTGCAGCCTCTATAGAGTGTCAGGAGGAAAGATGTCACCTTGAGCTGAGGGGAGTATCTCAAAGCAATGAGCACAGATTGTGAACAAGGGGCAAGTCCTTTTGGATTGAGATCTGGTGGAATTTCTTCATTCAGGGCATGGCAAAGCTTTGGAATTCTGTAGAATTTATGTTAATCAATCTGTTCAAGATATAAATTGATGAACCTCTGGATAGTAATGACTTTAGGGAATTTAGAGATAGCATTGGAATATGGCATTGAGGTGGATGATCAGCCATGATCTAGAATGATGGAGCTGGTTTGAGGAATTGAATGGTCCATTCCTGCCTCATGGATCCTATGTTCCACACATTGGAAGGCATCAGAGCAGAGTTCGCTCTGTTTCTATAACTTATACATAGTATTTCCAGCATTGTTCACTTATAAATTAACAACAGTGTAGAAACAGGCCATTTGGCCAAACAGTGCTGGTGTCATGCTCCACTTCAGAAATTCTTCTTCATCTCACCCCATCAACATAGCCTCCTATTCCTTTCTCATTCCTGCATAATCTAGCTTCCCCTTGTAGCTCCACTTATTTTACTCATTTCAAGCTCACAAGTACGGTGGCTCAGTGGTTAGCACTGCAGCCTCAGAGTGCCAAGGACCTGGGTTGGATTTCAGCCTTGGGTCAATGTCTGTATGGAGTTTGCACATTCTTCCCGTATCTGTGTGGGTTTCCTCCCACAGTCCAAAGATGTGCAGGTCAGGTGAATTGGCCTGGCTAAATTGCCCATAGTGTTAGATACATTAGTCAGAGGGAAATGGGTCTGGGTGGGTTACTTTTCGGAGGGTCAGTGGGGACTTGTTGGGCCGAAGGGCCTGTTTCCACAATGTAGAAAATCGAATGGAGTACTGAAGCCGATTGCAGCATCCACACCGTTGTCTTGCAGTTAGCTCAGCACAACCTGACAACTGAGATTGGAGCTTTTGTGGTCTGAACAGAGTAGTATCAAAGTGGTTGTTCCATTTACAGACAGGCCATCAGGGAAAGCACTGAGCCATGCAATGTCGATGCTTATTAGCTACAATGGAATTGACCTCCTGTTGATTTGATTGCAATGGACCCAGCCAAACAGACAGCAATAAAACCACATGCAGCTGTCCGAGACTATCAACTGTGTTAACGTGGTTTAATAGCTCCCTCCCCCTCCTTCCTACACATTATCTTTATTTATTGGAAGTTGTATCTGCACATTTCATATGAGAGTGGATATTGCGTTTTGACAAGTGACAGTCAGCCTGGCAGAGCTGAGTTTTAAGTGCTGCTTTGAAGAGTCACAGAGTACCTGTGTTGCCCTGTTTTGTTTACACTAACAGCAGCAGGGAATGTCGATCTAGGAAGGTCATTGAATAATCAGCCAGCCATAGGGTCAAGCACAAAGACCAGAGACAAGAGCAGATTGTGACAGCTCCCAGTGTGGGGCCAGTTGTCGAACATGAGGTTGGAATCCTGCAGTAAGTTCCCCACCATTCCCGTTAACATCCAAACCTCTCAAATGAATTAAAGATGCCTTCTAACACAAAAGCACCCAGGCTGCCTTAGCAAACAGTGACTTCCATCTCAAAAACAGGTTTGTTTTTCAAAAGGACAGTTAGGCACCACTTACACAGAATCAACATGTGCAGAAATTACTGATCACTGGTTTAGTATTTGCCGAACAATGGCACAAAAGAACATTCCACCTTCTGCTCCTGTCTCTCAGCCTAGTTAGTATTCTGAGTTCAAAAGCTGTGCAGTCTTTTGCAGACACCATCACAGACGATCTACTTCAGACCAGCAGAAGGGATTCAGCTTTGAAGATTCTAATTTGTCAATTTTTTTGTAAAAAAGACAGAGGTAATGGGAAAGAGTCAAAGACCAGAGAGGACAGTTTCCAGCTTCTGATCATTTTGCTGAGGGAAATTGATCCATTCTTAATGCAGTGAAAAACGATGCTGAAGGGACTCCCTCACCAAACTTGTTAAAATCACGACAGAAATCAATGAAGTGGATGAGGAGCATTCCTTTGAATAGAATTATTAAAGAAGAACCGGGAACATGGGTTGACAGCTACAGAGCAACGGACGATAATAATTGAATTTCTTTTCCTTTGGGTCCGATGTGGCTATCACTGCATCTATTTCACAGTGAGCAAACACAAGTGATGGGGGAGGGTTGTGGCCTGCATTTCAGTGACACCTGAAAATCATCCAACACCACATTTGCCACAATGACTTCTCTAATGGCTGTCACAGCCACTAGGCTCCTCACCAACCAACCATCACCCACAGATACAACCTTTCGACTCTTGCGATGGACCAGACAGATGAAATGTAACCCTGCTAAATGTGAGGGGAAGCACTTTGGAAGAAGGGGCAAGATAGGGGAGCACTCAGTGAATGGCAGGACACTAGGAAGCTCAGAGGAACAGAGGGGTCTTGGGGCACTTGTCCACAGATCCCTGAAGGTGGCAGGACAGGTTAATAGGGGAGGTAAGAAGGCATATGGGACACTTGCCTTTATCAGTCATGGCATAGATTGTAAGATCTGGGAGGTCATTTTGAAGCTGTTTTGATCTCTTTGGAACAGAGAAGGCTGAGAGGAGACCTGATAGAGGTGTATAAGATTATGAAGGCTGTACAGAAAGCAGCTGCTCCCCTTGGTTGACTGATCAATAACAAGGGTCAAATTTCCAGCAGCACTTCAGGTTATCTAATGCAGTTTGAGAATCAATCACACAAGTTATCCACAGCTCATTCTTGTTGTAAAGGTTTGCTCAGCTCAGCAGGGTTCCAGTCAAGTGAGGAAAACCTCAGGGCTGGGAACTTATTGCTTGTTCATTGACTGCAACTTCTGTTTTCTCCTCCTTGCTTATGATCGCTGTTCCCTTCTCAAATGTTCTCAATCCCCGAGGTTTTGAGAATCTTTGATGGTGTTTTCATCAGACCCGTGACATGTCCCAATGTGTATCAGGTCTTGACTAGCTTCTCATGGCATCAAGAATCCGAGGGCTGACATGGGGATATGGCATTGAAGTAGACCATCAGCCATGATGTAGGATGGACTCCATCCGCTCCCATGTCTCCATCTGTCACCATGTAGGGAGGGGATGGCACAGTGGCATTATCGCTAGACTTATTAATCCAGAGGAGAAAGTGAGGACTGCAATGATGGAGATCAGAGTTGAGAGTGTGACTAACCACAGACATCTACTACAAGCCCACCAACTCTTGCGGCTATACAGGACATTGGTTAGGCCACTGTAGGAATATTGCGTGCAATTCTGGTCTCCTTCCTATCGGAAAGATGTTGTGAAACTTGAAAGGGTTCAGAAAAGATTTACAAGGATGTTGCCAGGGTTGGAGGATCTGAGTTGAAAAGTGTGGTGCTGGAAAAGTGCAGCAGGCCAAGCAGCATCCGAGGTGCAGGAGATTCAACGTTTCAGGCATAAGCTCTTCTTCAGGGATGAGGCTGGTGTGCCAAGCGGGCTGAGATAAAAGGTAGGGAGGTGGGAGGACTTTGGGGGAGGGGCGCTAGGAATACGATAGGTGGAAGGAGGTGAAGGTGAGGATGATAGGCCGGAGAGGGAGTGGGGGCGGAGAGATCGGGAAGAAGATTGCAGGTCAAGAAGGCGGTGCTGAATCCGAGGGTTGGGACTGAGATAAGGTGGGGGGAGGGGAACTGAGGAAGCTGGAGAAATCTGCATTCATCCCTTGTGGTTGGAGGGTTCCGAGGCAGAAGATGAGTCGCTCTTCCTTCAGGCGTTGTGTTGCCATGGTCTGGCGATGGAGGAGGTCAAGGACCTGCATGTCCTTGGTGGAGTGGGAGGGGGAGTTAGTGTTCAGCCACGGGGCGGTTGGGTTAGTTGGTGCGGGTATCCCAGAGGTGTTCTCTGAAACATTCCGCAAGTAGGAAGCCTGTCTCCTCCATCGCCAGAGCCTGGCCACACACTTGATTAATCCGGAAATTCAGTAATATTCTTGGGCCTGGGTTTGGATCCTGCCACAGCAGATGGAATTTGAATTCAATAAATATCAGGAGTTAAGTGTAAAATAACAACCTCTACTGTCAGATAGAAGATACAAAAGCTTAAACACATGTAACCAACAGATCCAACAACAGCTTCTTCCTCACTGTTATTAGACTTCTGAATGGACCGCTCACATTTCAAATCCAATGCTGATCTGGCTTTTTGTGCACCTTCTCTGCAGCTGTAACTTTGTCTTCCTCGGTCTGTTCCATCACCCCATGATCTTTGTATGGTACGGTCTGCCTCTACTGCACATAAAACAGAACTTTGCACTGTACCCTAGGTACGTGTGACAATAATAAATCAAATCAATTCGAAAAAAGACTGAATGGGAGAAGAGTTACATAGACGTGAACTCTACTTGCCCAGCATAAACCTAGTGGAATCACCCAGGTTTCTTGCACTGGCTGGGTCATTGTAAACAGCTCCTTAGCTACTGGTAGTTCCTGTAATGGCAGGACTGACGTATGGAGAGAGACTGGATTGATTAGGACTCTGCATTGGTTAGGGTTCTGAGGAAGGGTCACTGGGCCTTAAACATTAGCTCTGTTTCTCTCCACAAATGCTGCCAGATTTGCTTAGTCTTCCCAGCAACTTCTGTTTTTGTTGTTGTTGGGTAGGGCTTTACTCACTGGAGGTTAGAAGAACAAACGGGAAATCTCATAGAAGCCTATAAAATTCGAACAGGACTAGACAGAGTCAATGCAGGAAGGAAGTTCTTGATGACTGGGTACTCCAAAACCACAGATCATAAACTAAGGATAGAGGGAGGGCCACTTAGGACTGAGATGAGGAGAAATGTCTGCACCCGGAGAGCGGGGAGCCTGTGGAAATCTCTGCCACAGAAAGCGAGGGCAGCCAAGGCATTGAATGTTTTCGAGGAGGAGTTAGGTGTAGTTCTTAGGGCTAAAGGGATCAAAAGGTATGGGAAGAAAGTGGGAACAGCAGCCCCTGAGCTGAGTGATCAGCCATGATCAAACTAAATGGCAGAGCAGTCTTGAGGGGCCAAATGGCCTAATCCTGCTCCTATTTTCTGTGCTTCCTATGACATTAGCGATATCTACACAGGCTGCACGGATGGTATCCAAAGAACTAACTGTCTAGGGTTACATAGAATGACATAATGGGGGGTGGGGAAGGATTTCCATACCACAGCAATAGCCAGTTCTGCCAAGAGAGAACTGGAACAAAATATATTGTTGGAAATATTACTGCATTTGTAATTCAATATATTTAACATCTCTGGCAGTAGAATGCTGCAGCACTGCGGAAGACTAATTATTATGTGCTAAGTATCGTAGCACAGGTTTATACCTCTTGTGCAATGCCTCCTCCTGACTTCCAAGTTTCCAGTTGTGTTGCCATGGAAAGATGTTTGAGTAGAGGCCAAGTGCCTGGCTCGGGGGAGAGAGGTATGTGTGAGAAAGAGAGAGAGAAAAAGAGAGAGAGAGACACACACACACACACACAGACGGACAGACAGAGAGAGAGACATCCAGAGACATCCAGAGACAGAGAGAGAAACAGACAGAGACACACACACAGACAGAGGGAGAGAGAGAGAGAGAGAGAGAGACACACACACACAGACGGACAGACAGAGAGAGAGAGACATCCATCCAGACAGAGAGAGAGAGACTGACAGACAGACAGAGAAAGAGAGAGAGAGACAGAGGGGGAGAGAGAGAGAGAGAGAGAAAAAAAGAGAGAGAGGGAGGGAGAGGGGGAGTGTGAGAGAGAGAGATAACCCAGGTCAGTATCACACACCATCTAGTGGCTGATTCCCGACCAGCACCAAAACAAGGATATTATGTTGAACAATGGACAAAAGACAAAAAGCTCACTTCAAACATTACCACCTCAAAACAATTAGCGATAATGAATGAACATTTGTAACTATCTCCCTTGCCCACAAGAAAAAAGGTCATTTTTTAAATAAACATGAGGAAATTCAAAAGCCCATAATTTTCTGTATTACTGCAGATGCTGGAATCTTCACTGGAAACAAAAAACGTTGGAGATCACAGCGGGTCAGGTAACATCCGTGGATGTTTCGAGTCTAGATGACTCATCACAGGCATAATTTTCTGGCTGGGTGTATGAATAGGAAGTGTTTAGAAGGATATGGGCCAAATGCTGGTAAATGGGACTAGGTCAGATTGGAACGTCTGGTTGGTGCGACGGGTTGGACCGAAGGGTTTGCTTTTTGTGCTGGATGAATCAATGACCTGGTCAAATTTTTGTTATCCCCCAAAGAACATTTTAAAAACAATCTTTCACAGGCTGATGGTGTTGCTGGCTAGGCCAGCCCCTGGGGGGGGGGGTGAACCACCTGGAAATGCTGCAGTCCATGCCTTGTGGGTACAGCCACAGTGCTGTTAGGGAGCTCCAGGATTGTGATACTATGACTGCAAAGGAACAGAGATCTTCAAGATGGTCTTTGGTTCAGACAGGAGCTTTATAGGGGGTGAGGTTCCCATGTATCTGCTGCCAAAGAAAAGTTGGTGAGTTTTTCCCTTTTAAATCAAAACCTGCACAAGACTGGACAGTGAAAGATTTGACGTAACCTTCGTCATCTCTCGATTGGGAGTAAACCAACGATGGAATGGTATACATGTAAACGAGATTTTTATTTTATAAAGGATGACATTCAAAATGCTAGTGTTTAAAGTTGAATACATAGAGAAAGATTTGGAACGGCTGTGCATACAAAGAACATATTTACAAGTACTATTCTGATTTTACATTTCTTCTGATTGAAACAAAAAAAACAAATGAGACATTAAAATGTAAACAATAATAATCGGGATGGCATCTGGAAGGCTAGATCTTAAGTCACCCCTCACTTCTTTGTGATTTCCACTCCCGAACTGGCAAGAGCAAGGACTTTATCACCAGTTCCTGTAGAATTTAAACAGAAAACACACATCTTGTTATTGCACTGACTGTAGCTTCTTCAAAAAGCTCTTGAACAGTAATGGGAGAAAAACAAGGCTTTGCATTTTTATAGCGACTTTCACAACCGCTGCTCGTCTCAAAATACTTTACAGTCACCAACGAATCCCTGAGGGGCTGTTGATCTGCACACAGCCAGCCCTCACAAGCACCAGTGCAATTATGACCAGACAAGCTGATATTTTTGATGTCACTTGAAGAGAGGGATATTGACCAGAGATAACTTCGACAAAGCAAATTGCTACAGTTGGACATCTGAAATAGGCACCAAAAGTGCTGGAGAATGTCCTTCGACCAGGGGGAATTTCATTGCTCCTCTTCTGAATAGTGTCATGGATTCATTTATGCCCAACTGAAAAGGCAGAGAGGGCCTTGGCTTTAATGTCTCACCTGAAGAACAGAACCTCTAGCAGTGCAGCACTCCCCCTGGACTGCAGGGGAGTGTCAGCTTTGATTCCTGTGCATGAGTCCCTGGGGTGGGTCCTGAACCTGCTGACTGGTGAAGCAGAGGTGTACAGTCTACTAATTGAGTCAGATTCCCTAGATTCCCTACAGTGTGGAAACAGGCCATTCAGCCCATCAGGTCCACACCAACCAGACCCCCCTTCTCTGAATCTCTGCATTCTCCATGGCTAATCCACCTCACCTGCGCATCCCTGACACTATGAGCAATTTTCGGGTAAAAAATGAGGTCTGCAGATGCTGGAGATCACAGTTGAAAATGTGTTGCTGGTTAAAGCACAGCAGGTCAGGCAGCATCCAAGGAATAGGAAATTCGACGTTTCGGGCATAAGCCCTTCATCAGGAATGAGGAGAGAGTGCCAGGCAGGCTAAGATAAAAGGTAGGGAGGAGAGACTTGGGGGAGGGGCGATGGAGATGTGATAGGGATGCTGCCTGACCTGCTGTGCTTTAACCAGCAACACATTTTCAACTATGAGCAATTTAGCAATCTAGATTAGATTAGATTACTTACAGTGTGGAAACAGGCCCTTCGGCCCAACAAGTCCACACCGACCCGCCGAAGTGTAACCCACCCATACCCCTACATTTACCCCTTACCTAACACTACGGGCAATTTAGCATGGCCAATTCACCTAACCTGCACATCTTTGGACTGTGGGAGGAAACAGGAGCACCCAGAGGAAACCCACGCAGACACGGGGAGAATGTGCAAACTCCACACAGACAGTCACCCGAGGGTGGAATCGAACTTCGGTCCCTGGTGCTGTGAGGCAGCAATGTTAACCATTGAGCTGTCATGCCACCCTTTCCATTCCATAGAGTTAAGCTATTTCCCCCAACGCACTCCCCATGTTTCAGTGACCTGAACTGTTTTTATCTTCTTCCATTCCGTTTTCACCTTCCTACCCGTTGAGGACAGAGGGATGGCTGGGTAAGCTGAGGCCTGCTGCTGCTGCCTTAAGTGTTCGAGCTGACGGCTCGCAGCTCTGCAGAATGGCAAAGGGCGTGGCTCAACCTGACCATTTATTCTCGGCTTGTCAAGTGTCTGAGAGCTGTCCCTCAATGGAGGTCAAGCTTGAAGAGCAAATACAAAACCTTACACACACAGAGGGCTTTTTCTTCTCCTCTACTACATAGAGATACGGTTCCATTAGCATTGTGACCATGATATTACGAATTGCAAAACAAAACTGGATATGGGGATAGCACAGAGGAATGGAATTCGGGTAGATAATCATCCCCGATCTAAAATGATGAAGCAAACACGAGTGCCTGAATGGCCTACTCCGATTCCTTTGGTGAAATTTCAGTTCTATAATTCTAGCTAATTTGTAAATATGTCCAACAAAATTTAGTGCTATTTTAATGTTTTGGCTTATTCAATGTATTTTCTATCTTCATAAATGCGTTTACATAGTTGAGAGAAGTATATGTCCATGTAAATAAAATCCAAAAGAACTGTGGGTGCTGGAAATTAGAAACCAAAGCAGAAACCTCTGGAGAAGCCCAACAGGTCAGGAAACATCCATGGAGAGAAACCAGAGCCAACCTTTCTGAGGAAGGGTCACCCAACCTTAAACGCTAACTCTGATTTCTCTCCACAGCCACCCCCAGTAATCTCCACTTCTGCTTCTATATAGTTATGTATTAGTTATGTATTATTGTTAATAATTGGCTTAACAAAAGCAGGAGTCAATATGTGACATGCCCTTGGCAGGTGGTTCTGGGCAGGGAGGGCGAAACAAGGGGATACCAGACCCACATGATTTCCCATCAGTCCCTACGAGAGAGGGTGGCACAATCTAAAATCAGTAGCGTATATGAAGGGTTGTCTGAGCTTGTCAAAAGCACCAATGGTGCCAATGTGATGCTGCCCTTGCCTTAATTTGGTTGCATGGGCAGTCAGACAGGAACAAGATTCATGTTTTTTTCAAAACAGTGCTTAAAAAGGTGGGAAAGGGAAGTTGCTACAATCAGAGTGTGTCCCTTACCCATAGAGGGACAGCACCGCCATCCCAGCTACTTCCTGCAGCATCTTCTTCAAACCTCCTCCCCAAGTTTCCAGAAGCTCACCAAAATCTCAAAATTGGAATTGCTTATTTCCACTGTATTTTGATATTTGTCAGAACAGATCTTATCGAGCTGTAAAGTTTAACAATCCGGCTCCGGAAGGCAGAACTCCACTGGGACTTACCAAGGCCCCCGGAAACTTTCTCAAACTGACTGAGTGCAGCACTGACGTTTACTGAGAGAAAAGCTTCTTCTTCAGGTGTGAGCTGGATGAAGGAGCAGAACACTAATTAGTGTCTACATTCTCAAAAAGCAACCAAGAATCTCATTCTGTGAAAGCAATGTTCACTAACGTTGCCCATACACGGTAAATAGTTGCTCTAAGATAGTTTGCTGCATTGCTGGTCAATCAGCTCATTTGTCAATTTGTGCTCTATCGCTAGATATTTCTTAACATTAAAACAGTCGTCCAACTGACTTGTAATGCCATTTTATTTTGAAAAACACAACCTTACCTTCTCTTCCAGCTTCCTCAGCGCTGTGAGCACCTCAACTTTCTGCTGGGTGTAGACATCTCTCGGCAGTTTTCCGACTATTACATCTCTGTCTATCTGAAGGGGAACAAAGCCAGATTTTTAAGAAATACTTTAATTTTTTTAAAGTCATTCATGGGACGAGGGCATTGCTGGCTTGGTCACAATTTATCCCCTATCCTAAATGCCCAGAGGGCAGTTAGAAGTCAATCACATCTTATTTATCCTCAAGCAAGTGGGGGCTGAGCTGTCTACAACTAAGTGACTCACCCTGTCATCTCAGAGGGAAACAAAAGGTCCATCGCATTGCTGGGATCTGGCCCGGTTAAGTAAGAACACCAAGTTTCATATCCAAGGATGGGAATTTAGAACAATCTGTCTGCTTCGTGATTATTAATCAAATGAGTGTTTTCAACCAGTTCCAATCCCAGCACAGCGGCTGAAGAATTTAAATTCAAGCAACTTAACAAATCCAGAATAAAAAGTTATCAGTTAGATCATAGAGCTACCAGATTAACATAAAACCCCCTCTGATTGACTAATATCTTCTAGGGAGGGAAATCTGCCTTCTTAACCCTGACTGGCCTAAATGTGACTCCAGACCCACAGTAATCTGGCTAATTCTTAACTGCTCTCTGATACGGCCCAGCACACCAAGCTGCAATTAAGGACAGACATTAATTATTAGCTTTACCTTCACTTTCTGTGAATGAACAAAACAAAAAATATCAAATTAAAATTGGTGTTATCTAGGCTTCTCAAAGCAATCCTCAACCACTTTAATTGAAAGAAAAATATGTAATACATTTTATAATGAAAGCACCCTGATCCTTTAATTGGAACGTAATCCTTCAATATTACTCTGACTGTAAATAGGTATAGGGCTGAAAGGGTTAAAACAATAACACGGTGAGCTAGTAGTGTACAACCGTCATCTGTCATACCATCTGTCCTGAGTCTAACCTTCGTACTCACAAATGCCAACAGCATGACTGAAGCGTTCAGCAGATTAATCAGAAGCACTGTGGGGGTGTTTACCTCGGCCAGCCTGGTCCGCAGCTGTCCAGGCTGCTTCTTCGCAAACATTTGGATAACCTCTGGAGTTTTAAAGGCCTGGCTAATGGCTGCTTGGATCGCCTGCCAAAGAGGAGGGAAGAAAATAAAGATTAAAAGCTTCCTTAGAGGCTGAAAGAAGATACAAATGTTGGCACATCCACCAAATCCAATTCTCTCAGAATAAGAGCTCAGGGAAGCCTTAATGCTGGGTATTTCAGCAGAAGACTGAGATAATCCACATTTAGTTGCGAAATTGAGGTGATGCAGTTATTCTCCAGCAGAAGTGTTTCACCATTATATCAAGGGATGTTCTATTCAGGAAGGTTTCCTCACTAACCTGTGCAGCACTCAGCTGAAGGCCATAAAGCTCACACTCTAAGTGTGTGATTTTTAAAAATGATTAATTCGGAGGTTGTGGGCATTGCTGGCTAGGCCAATATGTATCGCCCATCACTGAATGCCCAAAGGGCAGTTCAGCATCAGCAACTTTGCCATGGATCTTGAGTCATATGCTGACCAGACTGGGTAAAGTTGGAAGATTTCCTTTTATGATGTACATTAGTGAACTAATTACGGTTTTTACAATAACTAGTGATAGTTTGTGGCCTAGCCTCTAGCTTACTGGCCCAATATCACACCCTCTACGCCACCACACTCTCTCCCCACTTAATTTCACTCATCATAGAATCCGACAGCACAGGAGACCATTCGGCCCTCGGTGATTGAGCCAGTTGTTTCCCATGAGTCCCAAGCCTCAGACAGTGTTGACACTGGGCCACCTTTTTATTCAAATCAAATTTCAGTAACCGCCTTCCAAAATGGGATTTGAACCCAGGTGGCCAGAATATAACTCAAGATTTGAGAATGACTGGCCCAGTGACATTACCTCGACATTACTGCCTCCCTCTGACAGAATCTGAAAATTTCATGCTCAGACGCCACGATCACTGAACCTTCCATTGAACTGGCTGCCTTTCTGCATTTCAGGGGCAAGATCTGACAGTACGCCCCCGTGTTCAATTCTCCATTTTATTTCCCCCTCTGCCCAATGTCGGCCTCTCACAGCTGGAGCTTGTCTACAAAACACTGACCATGCTGTCCCAGAATTCAATGAGTAAAGACAGTTGGATAAGTGCATGAACGTGCAACGTTTGGAGGGATATGGGGGTCAAATTCAGGCAAGTGGCACTAGTTTAGTTTGGGATCATGGTCAGCATGGACTGGTTGGACAGAGGGGTCTGTTTCTGTGCTGAATTACTCTATAAATTCAACAAGTTGTTTTGATAGACTAATTCAATACAATCTTAACTAAAACTACAGTTTTACTGGAAGGTCTATTACAGTTTGACAAATTTACTTAATGCTTAGCTGTGTTGTATCAGCAGAAAATACATGCACTCACTTAATCTCATGCCTGAGAAAGCACAAGTGAATCCACTTGCCTGTCTCTAAGCTACTGTGCTGTATAAAGTCAATAATACAGAAGACTGTTCCTTGCCACCAAAATACGATATTCAAGACAGACAATGACTAAACGGTCTGCTTCCTGTTTATGGCACATGATGTTTGGGAAGAAAAACCCAACCACAAAATATTAAATGAGCTCAGTAACTGCAGCGCTAAAGAATTCACTAGGAAGAGTGAAACTCAGCCAAATCTCTGGCTCCAAAGAGTATTTCTGACAAAGCTGTTAACCGTCCTGTCTGGCTATCGTTAAGCCTGGGCTTGGGAGAAATTACAGACATTTCAAGTCGACAATTTGCATTTATGCTGCACCTTTGATGCAGGAAATGACACAAGATACTTCCCAGGAATGTCTCAAAACTAAAACTGGTATCAGGTAAAAAAGGAACTGTGTAAAAGCAGGATACTGCAAATTCTGGAAAAGCAGAATGAAAGCAAACTACTGGAAGTGTTTCACCTCCTGCCTGTGTTCAATCATTCATTCCTTCGAGCTCTGATGAAAGATCAATGACTGGAAAGATCAGCTCTTTCCCGTTCTACAAACACTGGTAAACCAACTCCGTTTTCTTTTCTCTGTATCAACAGGTATCGCTGGCTGGGTCAGCATTTACTGCCTGTCCCTGGCTGCCTGGGGGAACAGAATTTTCTGTTTCTTTTCCATTGAGAGGATTTAAATAAGTTGATGCAGAAAGGAAATCACTTTGACACAGCCACAGTTCAATTCTTGCTGCCCTGGACAGTCCCAGTTTAAAACAAGTACAAATTTGTCAGCTCCATTTCTTACGAGCTGCATCCCGCTGAGTTCATCAACTAACGTCATATCTCCAGACATGATTTTCTTCAGTGACTCATTGAATTCACTCAGCTGTTCCAAAGTCTCCTGTTTTGTTTCTTCGTATTCTTCTGGCTCAAGGTCCTCCCTGAAAACGGTTTGTGCAGGAAAAAAGGGACAAATAATCAATAAACAAAATTAAAATGTTACGGGACAGCTGCCAAAAAATACATTTAAACAAGCATCATTAATTTAAAGTGCAATGGAATTTTTATGTTTTTCCAAATCGAGCCAATTTGGAACATTCGTAATTTCCTGCAACTTCCCAATAAAAGGATTATGAGTTCAAAATGTCAAAATCTGTGCAAAGTTCCCATTCCCAAGCCCCAGGTACACACACATTGCAAATTTTTCACAACTAAAAGGTGACTCTGGTCTCACATAAAATATACACATATATAAGTAGGACAAGCAACAAATTATGATTTCAACATCCAAGGCTGTGTGACATGGAGTTAATGACTTTCACCTTCACGAGAGAGAGATAAGGACAGACATTCACACACACAGGGAAAATAACTGGTTTTGCTTTCATTCTAAGTCATACTCATTCCTTTCTCATAGTTTGAACTAATTCTACTGGCCGTTAAACATATATCATCATCTCTGAGCTCCTACACAATCTTAAAACCACATTCTTGGTACAGAAGCTGGAAGTCTAATTGATGGTTTCTTTTTTTGCTTCTTAAAACACCCCCACAACACTTGCTGATGTTTTTGAAATATTAATTCTCCTGGTTTTTAGCTTCTTGAAATTTAATTGCGGCTGGGCTGACGTTCAGGTTAATAATATACTGCACAATGCCAAAGCAGTCGTATTTTTTTCCACTTAGCTCCAAACCTTGAAACTACTGGTCACTGTTAGGTCCTTCTAGTCCTTCACCTCCCCAAAGGATTGTTCATCTTGAGATGCATGATAGTGGGACTTAAGAATTCAAGATTCTGACCTTCTCTCAAAAAGCATTTATACCACACTGATCTGCTGCAGACAGAGTGTCAGATTTAAAGGGAATGGTGGGGATGTACCCCTTTCAGGTATGGACTTAATTTGCAGCTAAACTTTGTTGCAAATTGGTTTTACTTAGACAAAGTCTGGACAAGTTTATTAAATTCTCAGACAGACTGTGTCAACAAACTCGGGTAGTGACTGATACAGAAATATAATCCATTTCAATTATTTTTGACTAATCAGAATGGTTTCTATCACAGCTTTCAGTCTTTGAGATCCTCTTTCTCCTTTGTTTTGTTGTCTTGTTTGGTTCCTGATAGTCTGTCACTCCACTGCCACGAGGCCAAACTCAGAGCATCCTTTATGCTGGTTGTTAACCAATTAACTTACTCCTCACCCGATCATCTTCAGTTCCCGTGTATATAGTCAAGGAAAGTGTCCTATCAGGATTAGTTCATGTGGCTGTTGTTAACTGTACATATTTAGGGAAGAAATCAGGTAAAATACAGAGAGGTTGATCCCCCTTGTGAGAGAGTTTGAGTGCGGCA
Organism: Hemiscyllium ocellatum; assembly: GCF_020745735.1. NCBI lineage: Eukaryota > Metazoa > Chordata > Chondrichthyes > Orectolobiformes > Hemiscylliidae > Hemiscyllium > Hemiscyllium ocellatum. The sequence goes on along the minus strand of NC_083437.1, from coordinate 40,146,446 downwards.
CAGTGGCTTAGCTCACTGCTGCCTCACAGGGCCAGAGACCCGGGTTCAATTCCACTCCCGGGCAACTGGCTTTGTGGACTTTACACATCCCCCCGTATCTGCGTGGGTTTCCTCTGGGTGTTCCAGTTTCCTCCCACATTCCAAAGATGTGCAGGTTAGGTGAATGGGCCATGCTAAATAGCCCGTAGTCCTAAGGGATGTGTAGGTTAAGTGCATTAGTCAGGGGTAAATGTAGAGTGATGAAGTAGGGGAATAGTTCTGGGTGGGATACTCTTTGGAGGGTTGGTGTTGACTTGTTAGGCCAAATGGCTGGATTTCACTCTGTAGGAGATTCTAGAGGGCATAATCTCAAAATAAAGGATTACCATTCTAAGACAGGAATTTCATCTTGCAGAGGGTAGAGAATTGGTCAAATTCTTTACCACAAAGAACTGTTGAAACTGGGTCATTATGTGAATTCAAGTTTGAGATAGACAGATTTTTAATCAGTAAAGGAATCGAGGATTATGGAAAAAGGTAGGAAAGTAGAGTTGAGGGTTATCAGATCAGCCATGGTCTTATTGAATGTCAGAGTTTACTCGTTGGGTTGAATGGCCTACTTCTGCTCCCAAGTTGTATGTCCTTGGTATTGCAATGATTTTACGAAAGAGTGAGACATTTACACTCTATTCTCTCTCAGATTTCCATGAACAGTCTTCAAGCTGTTGTCCATTTGCTGCAAATCAGTAGCTTTAAACTTGTTATAATGTTCCAGAATCCCTCTGCCTTTGCATCATTTTACACTGTACTCTACCTCTGTTTTCTCACTTTAATGTCCGATAAAGAAGTGTATCTATATAATCAAGTGTTACTAAAAAAAAAATTAGATTCTAATAGTTTCGGATAATAAAATGAGATTTGACCAATTATCATTGTTATTAGTAACTTAATAATTTTACAACTCTGGAAATTTATGATCCAGTTATACTCCAATGAACCATCAGAGAGACGTTTTACCATGCTGAAGGTGCTACAGAAATGCAAGTTGCTGCCTGTACACTTCATACCGCTTGATGTTAAACCATTCGTGAACAACACATTTTACACTTTCACGGGGATGGCAGGAGAGAAAAACAAAAACAATCTAAACAGAAGTTTCTGACTGTTCCTGTACCACACCTGCATGTCTCAAGATCTTGCAACTGTTGCATCAGTCTGTCCATCTGCTCTTCTAAGTTCCGTTTCAGTTTGCTCGTCTCACTCTTCCCTCGTGATGCCATCTTCAGACTAAATTCCAGACAAACGGGATTGTTCCTAATAAGTTGAAAGATACGAACAATTATAAAGAAATCAGAAGTAATACAGTTGTGTTAGACGACAGAACACTTCTTCAGGAATCATACTGTTCCTAATTAGAGCAGAAAAGTTAATCTCCTTCACAAAACGTTTGCACAACTCGTGTGGAGTTATACATGCAGCAGAGGTGTGTGTGTGAGTGGGGGGGGGGGGGGGGGGGGGGGGGGGGGGGGGGGGGGGGGGGGGGGGGGGGGGGGGGGGGGGGGGAGAGTGAGGGAGGTGGGGTGAGGTTGGAGTGACAGTAGATGTAGGAGGTGGTGAGTGAGTGGGGGAAGGGGTCAGTGAGAGTGGGTGGAGGTGGAGAGCGAGGGTGGGGGGGGGGCTGGGGGGGGGGGGGGGCGGGGGTGGGGTGGAGTGTGCAAAGGGGAGAGCAAGGATTAGGGGAGAGAGTGAGGACGAGAGGTGAGGGTGGAGGAGATGGTGACGGGGAGAGTGAGGGTGGGGGGGAGAGTGAGGGTGGGGGGGGAGAGTGAGGGGTGGGGGGGGAGAGGGTGGGGGGGGGAGTGGGTGGGTGGGGGGGGGAGAGTGAGGGTGGGGGGGGGGAGAGTGAGGGTGGGGGGGGGGAGTGAGGGTGGGGGGGAGAGTGAGGGTGGGGGGGGGGAGTGAGGGTGGGGGGGGAGAGTGAGGGTGGGGGGGGAGGGAGAGTGAGGGTGGGGGGGGGAGAGTGAGGGTGGGGGGGGAGAGTGAGGGTGGGGGGGGGGAGAGTGAGGGTGGGGGGGGGGGGAGAGGATGGAGGAATAGAGCTGAGACCGTCCCGACTTGCTCCTCACTCACTCACCTCTCCACAGTGGGGGACCACGCTGGCGACGGACCAACATCCGGCTCGCTGGCCAATCACGATGCGATCATCAGCGCAGCTCTGTGTCCGGCTGAATCGGGTCCCTGAGAACAAACGATCCGCAATGTCCGTTCCCCCCCCAAGAAGGTGGAATGTTGGAGCAAAGGAAAAGGATTTTCTTCCATTACCCCCAAACCCTGCTGTTTCCATTTTACATTAATATTGTAGAGGGTTAGCAGCACCGAATGCTGGCTCTCTGGAAGCTAAACTTAGTTAGATTTGCAGCTGTAAATTCTTTCTGTTCACAAAATTATGAAATTCCTTTTTGAATCACCCTCCACCACACTCTCAGACTGTGCTTTCCAGATCCCAATCCTTCTAAGTTAAAATGCTCCTCTTGTCACTTCTGGTTCTTTTCCTAATCACCTTTCCCAACAGTATCTTCTCGACCCACTTCTGCCAAAGCGGACACTTTTTCTACTGTGTTTTTTAAAGGGCCCTGGTGATCCAGTTGCCTTTTGAAAGTAGCTGAGCATTGAGCAATGTGGGTGTGCGGGGTTGGAGATGGATCAGTCAGGGTGAGGAATTTGGTCTTGAGTCACTTCCTATCAGAGCTGGGAGGAACAGCATCAGTGAGATTAAGAGGTACCATCTGGAACAGAACTGTAGAAGGTGAAGTGAAACACAGGGACCTTTCTACGTGGAACAAGGCAACAGAGAGTGAGGATTCCCACTGAATTAATCAAGCATAGGAAGAAGGAAGACCTTTGAACCAAGAGATGTTTCAACACAAGTGGCTAAATTGAGGCAGAGGCTCAAACGCCATTTAGGAGGGAATGGGATAAATGTTTGAAAAAGGCAAATGCAAAACATTTTTGGGTGGGGTTACAGTAAATGTGTTGCTGGTCAAAGCACAGCAGGCCAGGCAGCATCTCAGGAATAGAGAATTCGACGTTTCGAGCATAAGCCCTTATGCTCGAAACGTCAAATTCTCTATTCCTGAGATGCTGCCTGGCCTGCTGTGCTTTGACCAGCAACACATTTGCAGCTGTGATCTCCAGCATCTGCAGATCTCATTTTTTACTCGGGGTTACAGTAAAGACCAGCAACCTCAGAATAAGCTGAATGCACTGTTCTTGTGTTTTAATTTCTAGTAATTTGTTGAAACTGTCTATATATTTAAGTTTAGGACAGTGTGAGAAGTTATACAAACACTCAGAACACTGCCTTTTGTGAAACAACTTAGAATCATGTACAGGACAGTAGAGCAGATGAGGCCATTGAGTCAGTCCACACCTAGCCCCTACAACTCATTTCTCTATGGTTTGGTCAAGGTTAGTTAGTGCCTGCTTGCTCTATGTTAAAGTTCAGGTGGAGATCAACCTTTAGGAAGACTCCCTGTTTATGAAGGTAAAGGTAAAGTCACCATAATCCCATTGGACCATAGGGTTACTCTCTCAGGTTTAACCTGTAGATCACCATGACTCGGTTGAGGAAGAGAACCCTTTACCTGTTGAGTTATTATCTTCATGTAGAATCTCTGAAACCATTGAGATTGCAATACAACAGGTTAACCAAACAATCTTGCCTCCCTCTAGTGGTAATTAAGAGGATTTCAATATTGCTGAAAATGTGTTGCTGAAAAAGTGCTGCAGGTCAGGCAGCATCCAGGGAACAGGAGATGCGACGTTTCGGGCATAAGCCCTTCTTCAGGAATACAAATTATTCTTTTTTTATGTCATTCTAACAATGTATTTAACCCTAGCCTTAAACATATTCAGTGAGGACAGTGACTCTGGAATTTGTAAATATCCTGCACTTCATTGTGTCTGTGTGTGGGTTTGAGGGAGGGGTGTATGTCTGTGTATGTGTGTGTCAGGGGGGAGTATATGTGTGTGTGTGTGTGTGTGTGTCTTCAGTGACCTCTCCCAGGCTGTGTTGGTTGCTGTTGCTTTTTCTTCTTTTTGCAGAAATTCCATAAGACACTATCCTCCAAAAAGTGTCATTCTGAAACAACTGACGTAGCTGTTCAGTGAACTTCAGGGATATGTGGTCCTGCACTTCAAGATTCTTCTGTTACTTTTTGAACAAATCTTGTGACCATCTGTCCTAACATCTCCTCGTGTGTCTCAGATATCCACTCTCACAAAGTGTAGTGGACACTTTAATGCATTAGAATCCTTACAGTACAGAAATAGGCCATTTGGTCCATTGGGTCCACACTTACTTCTTAAGTAGCATCTCACCCAGAATCCAACTGTTACCTCTCCATAACCTTGCATTTCCCATGGCTGATCCACCCAACTGACACATCACCAACACTATGAGTAATTTAACATGGTCAATTCACCCTGACCTACACATCTTTGGACTGTGGGAGGAAACAAGAACACTCGGTGGAAACCCACACAGACACTGGGAGAATGTGCAAACTCCACACAGAGAAAGTTAAAAATCACACAACACCAGATTATAGTCCAACATGATTATTTGGAGGTGCCAGCTTTTGAAGCGCTGCTTCTTCATCAGGTGGTTGTGTGGAAGGATCTTAAAACACAGAATTTATAGCAACAGATTGCAGTGTCATGGACTGTAACTGCACAGACGCAAACCCTCTCTCGTATACAAGCTTTCTCTCATATACTTACACATACATCCCTCACACTCACACCCACACCCTCTCACAGACTTATACCCCATTACACTCACACACATACACACACTGTCTCATAGGCACTCACACTCCCACACACACCCACTTGCACACACTCGGTCTCCCGTGCATGCACAGACATACAAGTTTGTGAGGTGAATTTGTACTTGCAGAATTACATTTTATTTTGCTCAAAAACTGCATAAATCCATGTAAAAGTATGTAACTCCCAATTTAGAAATAGAATCAGTCTGACCTAACATTGGGACACAGAGAGACTTTAACTTCACAACTTCAATGCATTCTCTGAGCTGAGATGGCACCTATTGTTAAAAGCTATCTTGAGAATGCAACTTTTAAAAAACTCTGGGATTTACATATGAAGGAACTGAAACGAACATGATCATTCTAAAGGATGAAAGACTCAAGCTAAATGTGTTTAATATTGCATTACTTGACACTGCAATCCTGTTGCTATAACTTCTTTGTCGTATGATTCTGCTCCACAACCACTTGATAAAGGAGCAGCATTCCGAAAGCTAGTGCCTCTTAATAAATCTGTTGGACTATAAGTTGGTGTTGTGTGATTTTTAACTTTGTCCACCCCAGTCCAACACTGGCACCTCCATATTATCCACACAGATGGTCAGCCAAGACTGGAATCGAATTGAGTCCCTGGCGCTGTGAGGCAGCAGTGCTAACCATTAAGCCATATAAATGCATGTTGTTGTTGTAAGTTATGCCAAAAAGCACTGCTCATTCTGTTTGAGCTCTCAGCCACTCCCCATGCCTAACCCATCCTACTGTGTGAATAAACCAGTGACCCCACCCCTCTTTGGTGCTGTCACCATTTTTCTCTGTGATCTCTCCTTCTCCCCAGTGTTGATGGTCACAGTGTGACGTGTGTTTGTAAGTTCGCTAATCCCCAATTCAGGTGATCAATGCTGACATATAATGGCGTGTGGTCGCAGAGGACAGGATCCTGCAGATGGAATATTTTTGAAAGGAGAAAGAAAGGAAAATGCAAAGATTTAATCTTGAATAATGGAAAATGACTTCATGCCCAGGCTCAGGGAGAGTTACTAGGCCTGGGGTCCTCAACTGTTTATTTTCCATAACCCACCACTTCCTCAGGTCTGACATCATTTCAGCCCGATGCTGGGAAACTCTGCCGGTGATGTCAAGCACAGTCAGACTGCAAGCACAGTCAGAATTTCCTCATGCAGGGATGTGGTTAATTTGCATATAGGATGTGTTTACATTGCAATTTGCAACGTGTGTGGTCCCTGCCATTAACCTTTAAGCCTTCAGTTGTACTCTGGCCTCCCCCAGCTTGTACACACAAGGTTCATTGCTGCCCTGATTTCCACCATTTATAACCTGACACATAGAATCCCTCCAGGATGGGAAATGCAGGGACGGACCTTGGACAGTCAGCTCAGACTTGATGGGTCGAATAGCCTATTTCAGCACTGACCCTCCAAAGTGCATGTCACCCTGTGACCTGACATTTCCCATCACACTATGGAGCAATTTAGCACAGCCAGTCCATCCTAACATCCACGTCTTTGGACTGCGGGAAGAAATGGGAGGAAACCCACGCAGACTCGGGGAGAATGTGCAAACTCTACACAGACAGCTGCCCGAGGGTGGAATCGAACCTGGGTCCCTGTGAGGCATCAGTGCTAACCGCTGAGACACCCATCCACCCTTGTCAGCAGTGACCTTGCAATATTTTTAAGGCAGAGGTAGATAGAGTTTTGAGGACTAAAGAGTTAAAAGATTATCAAGGAGTATGCAGGAATGTAGAGTTGAGGCTAAAATCAGATCAGCCACGATCCTATTGAAACGGGGAACAGACTCTAATCCCTCGCTGGCATCTGACTGATTGGTGGATCAGGCTCGAGGGGCTGAGGGTAACCTGTAACGGTTCCTTATTTGTATGTTCAAAAGTTACAGCGAGGACTACATTTGCTATAAAGTGCTTTAGGACATTGCAAGGTCATGAAGGTGCTATATAAATGCACATCTTTTTTTTAAAAAATGAACACAGTAATTAAATAAATACATTATAGGATGTTCTGACTTTTTATTTCCAACATTATTTCTGCAAACACACTGGGATGTTCTGAATGTCCACTTCTCAATAATATTGCATTTGTAATGCCACCAGTGTCTCCCCGGGTCCAGTTTCCAAATTGGCTCCCAATGATCTCAGTTTCACAGATCTATAATTTTTTAGATTAGATTAGATTACTTACAGTGTGGAAACAGGCCCTTCGGCCCAACTAGTCCACACCGACCCGCCGAAGCGCAACCCACCCATACCACTACATTTACTCCTTACCTAACACTACGGGCAATTTAGCATGGCCAATTCATGCACATCTTTGTGACTGTGGGAGGAAACCGGAGCACCCAGAGGAAACCCACACAGACACGGCGAGAACGTGCAAACTCCACACAGTCAGTCGCCTGAGTCGGGAATTGAACCCGGGTCTCTGGCGCTGTGAGGCAGCAGTGCTAACCACTGTGCCACCGTGCCGCCCATAATCTGCCAAGGCTGAACATAGCTCCATCATTCACAAGGTGATGAACTTACACATCCTGTGGAAGGTTTTACACATACTGTATTATACATTAAATACAATGAAATTGTTCTCATTTCACAAATTGTCCATTTTAATTATTGAAGCATTAAGTTATTTGAAGCAGAGTTGTAATTCATGAAGTATCCAGTTTGCTTTGAGAAGGAACAGCCTGTAAATGCTGCATGAACATGATTTAAAGATGGGGCTGGCTCAGCCACTGTACTGACAGACATCCACCGCAGTCTCTCCATCTACTGCTTACTCTGTGCGCATCAAAATAAAGGAGTGAACAGAGAACAGAACTTCTTTACACTCGGTGTCAGTGTAGAAATAGTCACCATCTGCTTAGATTTTTATTTTCTCCTTCTCTCTCTCGTCTCCCAACTTGAAGCCCCCTCCACTGGGAGACACCTGGGAAGTTACAACCAGAAGACCATAAAATATAGCTACCTGATGGAGCAGCGCTCCAAAAGCTTATATTTGAAAATAAACCAGTCAGACTAGGGCCTGGTATCATGTGATTTTAACTTAATAAAATATAAGAGCATATGTCTGTGCCTGGGTGTTCCTGGAGAAGGAGCACGCGGTGTCCACCAACACCCTGGAGTTATTCAGGGAGAGGTGGGTGCCGCAGGGAGTGGAGTGCATCATTTCCCCCTCCAACTCTATTTTGATTTAATCCCTGTCCTCCCCTTCACTGTTTGATCACACAGCATTGCCCTTTGATGTGAAGGGCACGGCTTGTCACTGGCCACTCGGGTGTTTCCTATCTTCCTGGTGGTGGAAATTGCATAAAGATTTGTACATCTTGTGTCTCTCACTGTGTCTCACACCTGCACACACACAACATGGGGGCTGGGGAAAATATAAGCACAATCACAGTTAGGCGGGAGTGTAGAAAGAACAGAAAAAAAGGGGAAAAAAAAGGAGCAGAATGAGGCCATTCAGTCCATTGAATCTGATTCCCATTCAGTCATGGCTGATATGTTTCTCAACCCCAATTTCCTGCCTTCTCCCTGTAATCCCTGATCCCATTACTAACCAAGAGTCCATCTATCTCAGTCTTACATTCACTCAGTTACTTGGCCTCCACAGTCCTCTGAGGCAATGAGTTCCACAGATTCACCCCTCCCTGGCTGAGGACGTTTCTCCTCATCTCAAAGTTCCATTCACTCTGAGGTTGTGCCCTGGGGTCCTCATCTTTCCCAAGGTTAGAAACTCCTTCTCCACACCCACTGAACCCAGGCCTCTCAGGATTCTGGCCCTTTCAGAATCTCGGTGACCAGGCCGGCTGGATTGCCTGATGGAAACCAAAGCATTAAAACCATCGGAGCCTCTTCACCTACTGACACACAAACGTACAAACAAGGTGCTACACAAATGGAAGCCATTCAAGCCTGCTCTGCCATTTGGTAAAGATCAGGGCTGCTCCGATCCCTCCACCAGCTCCCCCCCCCACCCCCCCCCCCCACACAATTCAGCTCCTCCTCCATAATCTTTCACTACCTGATTATCAAGAATCTGTCTGTATGTTATTCAGAGACTCTGCTTCTGCTGTCTTTGGAGGGAGAGAGTTTCCCATAGACCCATAGGTCAGCTTTTAGAGGGCGACCCCTCATTCTGAGGGAGATTCAGCAGCTATGGTCCTTTGTCCAGTGGCTGTGCCCGGTGTAGATGGGGGTGGGCTTGGGCAGAGTTAGGTTCACGTGTGGTATCTCGGTCAAGTCTCTCAGTCTATGGGCAGATCAAGGTGGGGCTGGGATGGGAGGCACTTGTGGACGATATAGCAGAGGGATGACACGTGTGGTTACCTTTTGTCATTAAATCCAAGATGGTGGTAAAGATGGCCACCAGAAGCAGCCCTTCCTTAAACAGGCCGGACAATGTTATGGAGGGAGTGAACCTGGTGTTGGCTGAGAGCCACCAAATCTCAGGCGATCAGGCTTCTGCTTTCACTCTTATGCTCTTTTCCCTCGAGAAGAAACCGTTCCGTTCTCCACGGTAATTCTGAGCAGCAGTGCTCCTCCACAAGGAAAGGTCCGTCCTCCACCAGCGCCTTCCCCCGATTGTCCAGCCCCTCCAGGGAACCCCTCCCTTTGTCACAGACATCAGGCCCCGGGGTCTGTATCTTTGTCCCGGGGGGAAAGGGGTGTGGTCTTCACCTACAGGAGAGTGTTCCTTTGTGACCTGTTTCTGATGGACTCTTGGTGTGGGGGTGGGGTTTCTGTGGATGGGACCTTCAGTGCCAAGGTCAGTACAGTCTGCCGCTTGGGTTTTCTCTATTCCAGACGTGAAGACTTTTTAGTGACTGTGACAAAAATGTAAAGGAAATCGTACTGCGGTAACCTGCCCAGCACTTACTGGACAACATGTGAAAGATGGGAGAGAATGGTGGAGGAAACACTGGGGGGCACAGATTGTACTCTGGGTGGGGGCCTGGGGCCTTCAATTATCCAGAATGGCTTGGCCGTACCATTACTGACCAATTATTAACCTGTTCAGTGTCGCCCAGGTTGGGTTCTGCCATGGCCACCCAGCCCCTGACCTCATTCCAGCCTCAGGAGAAAATTAGATAAACAGATAGCGTGAGAGTGACTGCTCTTGACATTAAATCAGTACTTGAGGGAGCATGACATCTAAAACCAAAATCTCGAAAAGCTAGACTTAACGGGAATTGGGGAAATCTCCTCTGGTTGGAATCATACTCGGCACGTAGGAAGATGGTCGTGGTTGTTGGAGGTCAGTCATCTCAGCTCCAGGACATCTCTGCAGGAGTTCCTCAGGGTAGTGTGCTAGGCCCATCATCAACTGCTTTGTTAATGTCCTTCCCTCCATCACAAGGTCAGAAATGGGGATGTGCACCAATGATTGCACGATGTTCAGCATCATTCGCAACTCCTTAGATACTGAATCAGTGTCCATGTGCCACGAGATCTGGACAATATTCGGGCTTGGGCTGACAAGTGGCAAGTAACATTCACACCACACAAATGCCAGGCTATGACCATCACCAACAAGAGAGTATCTAACCATCTCCCTGTTCAATGGCATTATCAGAATTGAATACCTCAGTATCATCGTGAGTAGGTTGGGGAGAATGTGGATAAGAATGGAACTGGGATTGGGTTGGGGGAGTGAGGGGGGGAACTGAGGGAGCCACACAGCCTAATGCCAAGGGCTGGTCCTGAGTGCCACCAGTGCCCTACCCCCTCAAAGATCATCTCCTGTAGAGGAAATCCGTGTTGTCCACAACACAGTTGTTCCAAAATGTCCACATCTGTGTGTGTGTGTGTGCGCGCACATGTGTATGCACTGTGCGGACTCTGAAGTGGACGGGCGCTGACTCTAACAGAGATCAGGGGGCAGCACATGGAAAACTTTGAGCAGAACAATCATCCCCCAGACTCTAAACCTTAACTTTGTTGCCCTCTCCACAGGAACCGCCAGACTGGCTGAGTTTCTCCAGCACTTTCCTCCCATTCTTCCCTCTCTGCTGGAGCAGACCTGGGATAAATGACACCCCTTCCCAGGAACGTGGGACATCTGACCAAGTTCCGGGAACCCCAGGACGACGCTCACTCTGGCTCCCTTAACCATTTGGCACATTTCTCCTCAAAGGTAGACTTATCCCTCTCCCTGTGGGGAGCTCGTCCCATGTTCTCCCAACTGGAAAGATGTTTCTCCCAAAATTCGCTCTTGGATTTCTCGCTCACTATCTTGGATTGACGGCCTCTTGCTCTGTTTTTCTCCCTGAGCGAAATATTTTGCGCAGCCACTTGCCCTGAAGCTTTTTTCACTTTGAAGCTATTTCCTCAGTCACTGGTTTCTGCAGGGAGAATCACAGCAGGAAGTGGTCACAACCTCACCCATCCCCCAACTCCAGTCAAGTCTCATAAAATACAGCATAAAAAGAGGGGGAAAAAAACAAAAAAAAAGCTGATTTTCTAAAAGTTGAAACAGAGACATAATGAAAGGTCATGTGACAGTAGGGCTCCATGATGATTGACATCTTGGTTGACCAATGGCAGGAATCCAGAGGGAGGGGGAAGGGGCAGGTAAAGGTATGAGGTTACCCTCCTCCATTTCCCAGAAAACCCATCAACACGAGCTGTTGGCTGTCGAGCTGAAAGGGCCGCTTCGATTATAAATGGAGGCATTGTCAACAAAACCTTTGTGGGGACTGCCTTGGTGGGGTGGTAGAGAGGGAAAAAACCTCACAAACTTTATAACGTACATGGATGAGCACTTGCACCTTCAAGGCCATGGGGCTCATGCTGGGAAGTGGGATTAGCGTAGTTGGGTTGGCACAGATTCAATGGTCCGAAGGGCCTCTTCTGCACTATTTTCTTCAATGGCGTTGAGGGAGGTGCTGGGTACCAGTCTGCTGTGCGCATTGTGATGAGGTTGTGGGTTTATATGAGGGGGAGGTTTCAACTTCACAGGCTCTCCCATTGTCCCCAGCGCCAGTTCATATTCAAAAAAGGTGAAAGGTGAAAAACATCATGGTCAAACTGTCTTGAGGAAATCGACAGGGTGCACACTGTCCCGGTAAAAATGGGACATCCCTCACCCTGTCTAAGCCTGGCCCCTACCAGTTTTAAAATCAGGCCTATGTACGTATACCTGCCCCACCAATTTTCTCACCTCCCAGAGGTGACTCCACCTGGTGCCAGGAGTGGGAATTGACAGCCATGAAGGGGCAGGTGGGAATAAGCTTTCAACTCGTGGCCCCTCTCATTCAGTCCTTGGCTGCCAGCAAAGATATCAAACTCCTAAAAAGCTGTTTGCTTGAAGTCTGTTGGCACGGCTAATAATTTATATTGGTTATAACAACTAACAAAACAGCTTGTAAAGCCTTCAGTGTTTTTAAAAGGCCTTGTGAAGGCTTTACATTGCAATAGAAACGTTTTAAGAGATGGCCCTATCACGTGTCTCTGCAGTCAGGCAGAGTATTGAATTTGTTAGATGGCAACCCAGCTCCATACCTCATGAAGGATATACAAGTCACTCAGCTGCACCAGTTCATAACCACCACATACACTGGGCTCCTTTCTATGTATTTCTGACCCAAACAGCAATGTGACCTTCTATTTCCCCCCTCTCTCTCCTAAATATATCTATTGTTGTCACCTCTGCCCTTCCCCATGGCTGCAGGTTCCACATTTTCACTGCACCCCCGACAAAAAAAGCTTCTCCTGAATTCACGACTTGATTAGATTGGAATAGATTCCCTGCAGTATGGAAACAGGCCCTTTGGCCCAACAAGTTCGTACCGACCCTCTGAAGAGTAACCCACCTACAACCATTTCTGATGAAGGGCTCTGGCCCGAAACGTCGAATTTCCTGTTCCTTGGATGCTGCCTGACCTGCTGTGCTTTAACCGGCAACACATTTTCAGCTCTGATCTCCAGCATCTGCAGTCCTCACTTTTTACACAACCATTTCCCTACCCTATATTCACCCCTGAATAATGCACCTAATACTATGGGCAATTTACCATGGCCAATTCACCTGATCTGCACATCTTTTGGATTGTGGAAGGAAATTGGAGCACCTGGAGGAAACCAGTGCTGACACAGGGAGAATGTGCAAACTCCACACAGACAATCACCTGAGGCTGGAACCCAGATCCCTGACGCTGTGAGGCAGCAATGCTAACCACTGAGCCACCCTTGGTGATTATCTTACACTGAATTGCTACGGTGCTGGAGGAGACCATTCGGCCCTTGAAACGAGTGCCATTACCCAGGCAAGAACAAGGACTGCAGATGCTGAAACCAGAGTCTAAATTAGAGTGGTGCTGGAAAAGCACAGCAGGTCAGGCAGCATCCGAGGAGCAGGAAAATCGACGTTTCGGGCAAAAGCCCTTCATCAGGAATAGAGTCATTACCCAGGGCCCATCTCCTGCCTGTTCCTACATCCTTGTATGCTATTCCCATCCAATCCCCTCTCTGATGCCGCAATGAAACCTGCCCCCACCACACTTGCAGGCAGTGGGGAGGATTCCCGACCCTGGTCACCCACTGGGTTTTCTCCTGACACCCTTGATACATTGGAATATCATGGTGCACTGTCACTACTGGCCTCTCGTGGGGAGCCTGGATGTTAGAGAGAGAAAAAGAGGCAGAGAGAGAAAGGGCAAAAGAGACAGAGAGCGAGAGAGACAGATTGAAAGACAGAGACAGGGAGAAAGCAAGAGAGAGATTGAAAGAGAAAGAGAGAGACAGAGTCAGAGAGAGAGATAGAGCCGAGATAGAGAGAAAGAGACAGAGAGAGACAGATTGAAAGAGAAAGAGGCAAAGAGAGAGAGAGAGAGAGAGAGACAGAGACAGAGACAGAGTCAGAGAGAGAGAGCCGAGACAGAGAGAAAGAGACAGAGAGAGACAGATGAAAGAGAAAGAGGCAAAGAGAGAGAGAGAGAGAGAGAAATAGAGGATACAGAGAGAATGAGACAAAGGGCGAGAATAGATTTGTTCAGTTCACTGTAGCTCGTCCCATTCTGATACATGCTCTGGTAGAAAGTACGGATGCAAATGTCACAACAACAGGAATCACAGGAAACTTCACAACTTCGTGGTGTCTGTGATAACATTCTGTAGATTGTAAAACAAACCCACTGTCTCGAATGGGGAGTTCTCAAAGTCGGGATCAGGTGACCAGGTGAACCTTTGGAGTCAGGGATTCTGAGGCAGTCGTGGATCTCAGACTGTGCATGAAAGCTGCGTCCCACACTGACTGCTTACTGAGGGGGGGCTGCGGCAATTCTCAAACCACGAGATGGGGTGACGGTGGGGCAGGGCTTGGGACGCCCTGATGATGTACCTGGAGGGGGCCCTGGGTGATAAAGAGGAAGTCCATCAGAACTCCACACCCTGTGTCCAACGTGTGACCCAGTACAAAAATAGGGGACTCATTTTACATCGCTCCTGAACACAGACAGAATGAGGGAGCTCTCCCTCCAGCAGGGGAGACTCAAGGTTGTGGGGGGGGGGGGGGGGGGGAGGAATTGTTGAGATGTGTAAAATTATGAGGGGCATAGACAAGGCCGACAGTGAGGCATCTTTCCCTTTGGTGGAGAGATCAATAACCAGGGGACGTAGATTTAAGATAAGGGTCAGAAGCTATAGAGGAGATTGGAGGAATTGATTTCCACCCACAAGGTGGTGTTAGTCTGGAACTCGCTGCCTATAAAGGGGGGGTTAGAGGAAAAACCCTGATAAACATTGGGAAAAACCCTCAAATCATCAAGTATTTCAATGTGGGAGGTCAAGGCTGTGGGCTACCTGTTGGAAAATGGGATGAGAATAGTGGTGGCTTTTCACCAGCATGGGCTGGATGGGCCAAATGGTCTTTAACTGTGCTGGGGACCTCGACAAGCTTCCTGGGGTGCAATCAGTGTTCTCCACGAGCTCCCGATGCGGCCTGCAGACAATAAGGGCTCACCAAGCAACCCCTCCATACCCCACACCCCGGGGCAGGAGGAGAGCAACACATAACTCCACTGAGTCCCGCAGGAAGGAAACTGCAAATAGCCGACTGCGGCTCTGAGTGAGGCAGGTCCCCACCTGAGGATTTGGGAAGTGAATATCTGAATAGCGAGCAAGTGATAACCGACTGATGCCTGTGAAAGGGCGAGGCCTGGGGACCCACATGAATGGGCTGGGGGAGGGCTGGAAGCTGCTATTACCTGCCAGGAACATGCTTGGCACATGCCAGTGATGGCAGGGGAGGAGGGAGAGGTGCTAGCGAAATGCTGAACACGTTCGCTGACCCAGGAAGACGCCGGAAGGTGGGAATCTGTGGCACCTTAATGCGGAATTCATCTTTAAAACTGCCTCATTGTACAATCCTGTAGAAATATAACCAGGAGGAGCTCACTGGAAATGACTCCAGATAGAGGTACTGCCTGGGTCTGGGTTTGATTTGTCTGGGCTAGAGCTGGAGGAAAATCAGCCTCTGGGGTCATACAAGTGACTCCAATCCCCTGCTGGGTTCACACCTCTGCCTCAGGTTCGATGTTTAAATCGTTTCCTTAACAGAGGATATGGATGCCATTGGCTGGGCCCAGCATTTATTGCCTGTCCCTAGTTGCCCCTTGAGAAGGTGGGGGTGAGCTGCTTTCTTGTACCACTGCAGCCCATGTGCTACAGGTAGATCTTTATTCCCTGGGGGCGGAATTCCAGGATTTTGACACTGAAGGAAAGGCAATATGTTCCTGGGTCCAGATGCTGAGTGGCTCAGAGAGGAACATGAAGGTGGCATTGCTCCCATGTATCTCCTGCCCCTGTCCTCCCACAGGGAGAAACCAGTAGAACTTGAGATCGGTGCATACTAGTCCGACTTAGTTTCATAGTGTTATAGTAATAGAAGCAGGAATAGGCCATTCGGCCCGTCGAGCCTGCTCTGCCATTCATTAAGATCATGGATGATCTATCCACCATCTCAGCTCCTCCTCCCTGCATTATCCCCATAATCCTTAATTCCCCCACCATGCAAAAACCTATCCAACTGTGTCCTGAATATATTTAATGAAGGTGCCTCTAACTGCTTCCTTGGGCAGAGAATCCCATAGATTCACTACTGTCTAGGAAAATCAGTTCCTCCTCATCTTGTTTGTATGCCTCAGAAAAGTGCATTCATTTCAAAGAATTACTGCTTTTTAACCGCTTTTTTCTCCCGTGGCTGGACGGAGGTGTGTGTAGGTTTGGATTCAACACCCACCCATCCCCACCCCCACTGAGGAGTTTACCTACTGGTCTTGATGTCGAAGCCCGATTTTAATACGTCAGGCGTTGACCACCGGCTCTGTGACTCTGCTGGGAGGCTGTGGCTTCCCCTGAAGTGAGACCCAGCACGGAAACCTGGCCTAGGCCTCAGGCTTGACCATGAGGTAATCGCTATGGCAACATACCGCCTGCTTGAGGGCAACACAGCCCCAACATCTCTAAATGAGGGTGTGTGGACATACTAATGAAAGTTAATAACAACCTTACTAATTGTGTGTCAGTTAGCTGCAGGACGCATTGTGAGGCAAAGTGGTGCCAACAGTGTGGGTTCCACCAGCTGAGGTTACCATGAAGGACTCTCCTTCTGCATCTCTCTGCTCACCTGAGGAGTGGTTACCCTCAGGTTAAACCATCACCAGTTGTTTCTCTGTAATGAGAAAGCAGCCTAATGGACCAGTAGGATGATAGTGACTTTATTCTGTGTTGGCCACTTATCTCTGGGAGCATATATCAGCACACAACATTGACACTGTTTCACAAATGTGCCAGATTCTAAAGTTTTCTTTAAATCAAGAAAGAAAATTCCAATAGAGTTAGTCTACACAAAGCATTTCAGATATCCCGGGGTATTCACTTTGTAAACATAATCCTTTTAGAGCAACAGCTCAAGATTCTGTGCTGCACAAAATGTGCCAGAAATGAAAAAAAACATTCAACCTTATTTTTAAATATGCAAATATTAAATAAGCTCGATTTACACAAATAACTTTGCATAAGAAGCCAAATAAAGGCACATTTAACTTTATCAAGGTGCAATTAGCCTATCCTTGCATCTAAACAAATAAGAGAGACCAACACAAGGTTGCTTTGGTGGAAGGTACGGCCAAAGCTCAATCTGGAATCAAGGTATCCCATATCCAGAGTGTTTTTTTTTGATCTTTGGAAAAGTATCCCAAAATTCCTCAGCAATGGACATTGGAACAAGTCATCTTGCATTGATCCCTCACCAATATCTATCAGGTACTTGGTGACCTTCCTTTCTCGTTGTCTCTTCAGCAGTTTCTGATTTTCAAAGGAGCTGAAATTGTGAATGTAGCTCCCTCCCCCACCCTGCCACTTCCCATAAGATCCCTTCCCATTCCCTCCCCACACTTCCCCCTCTGAAACCATTACAGCTTTCAAACTTCGGGAAGATTTTGTCCTGGCAGGACTGCATCAGCAGCTTCCCCTGAAAGAGATGTTATTAATGGTTGGCTGCAGGGTGGGGTGGGGATGCTGCTGTTAAATGTGGCTTCGCAGAAGTGGAACAGACGTTGTCCCTCCCTCCCTCTCTTTGTGCGTTGCAGTACTGTTGTTGATGGCCAGAAACTGTCAGCCATTTATCTACAGTACAAATGATTAAGTACCCACCAACAGTACAGCTCATTAAATTAGTACCTTTCGGTCATTTTCAACCACTTATAAATATAGCTGTATTTTCCTTTCTTGTGATAAAAATGATTCAGGAAGCAGGTGCGGCCTATTTTGTATAAACAGTCCCTCTTGGTCAGCTCCCCTCTGTTCACATCATTCTGGATTCAAGGTTCACATTGGGCTTGACAACAGTCAACTCTTCATCGAAGATTGGGACACTGGAATAATGTACAAGATACTTTGTTCCTGCCATCACACGGCAACTCAATGACCCATCGGGGCCAAGGATGGGCCGACAAACAGTCCTGAAGTATTCGGATGCTTCTCTGATTGACATTTGAACGTGCAAAATGACGTGGGCTTTCTGCTGCTTCACAGAAGCAGTGGGCCTTGTATCAGTGGCGGGAGGGGGGTGGGGGGGAAACGAGGGCACCGACGTGGCTTCAGTCCGAAGTGAGTCAGGACCGGGCTCAGGAAGACGTTGGTGTTTGAAGTTCACAACTGGCCCTTTGCCACCTAGGAGAAGCTTGGTCGAGAGCAGACTTGTTGCTGTCACAGGGAAAGGTAGCATCAGCACCGAACAACCATCGACTTGAGTTTTACTTGCACCTTCCCCTGCTTACTGCCACACCACGGTCTCGCCGAGTTTACTGAACAACTAAACAAAATCTGAGACGATTACAGGCTGTGTTGAGAGTGCAACAGGCCAATAGAGAGGGGGCTGGAGGCCCTTAAACCTGGGTAAGTAAAATGCATATTCAGTGCCAGTTCTGTAGCCAGGACCCTGGAATCGAAGGGAAGTGGTTGCAGACAGTGCAAGTAACTACATTGCACATGTAAACATCGTTTAAAAGTCATGTAATATCGAGAAAGCTGGGCAATCTTCATAAACACATTGGCTTGGCAATCACTTAGGGGCATCTTTGTAGCTACAGCACACTGACAGGTTGTCATCAGTTACTTTAGCCGCCGCTTACTTTGGTTCATTCGGCTAAAGGCTGGGCAGGGAGAGTTCAGTTACGATCGATTATCTTTGGCTACGTTGTGAGCCATCCAGTTCACTTTGGTTTTCCAGCTTTCTCGCAGTGCCTCGTCAAATTTCATTTTGAAGTGTTTAAGCGCCTCATCTTCCGTTTTTCCTAACGCTAATGAATCCTGTGAAACAAAATCCCTGTTAGAAGCTGCAGTTCAGTAACCCCGGTAACAGTGACAGCAACAAGCATGTTCAATATACAGGCACTGGCTGTCCCCACAACATAGGATAACACAACGTACTTAGCTCATGGAGCCAGGAGCTTCAGAATTCCCTCAGGTGTGTAAAAGGCCATTCAGCAGATTTCCTTCCCTTAGAATCCCACAGTGTGGAAGCAGGCCACTCAGCCCACTGAATCCACACTGACCCTCCGAAGAGCCTCTCACCTAGGCCCAGCCCCGCTACCCTATCCCTGTAATCCTGCATTTCCCATGGCTCACCCACCTAACCTGCACATCCCTGGACACTATGGGCAATTCAGCATGGCCGATCTACCCTAACCTGCACATCTTTGGACTGTGGGAGGAAACCACAGCACCTGGAGAAAACCTACGCAGACATGGGGAGAAGGTGTAAACTCCACACAGACAGTCGCCTGTGTGGAATCAAACCAGAGCCCCTGGCGCTGTGAGGCAGCAGTGCTAACCACTGAGCCGCCCCTAATCTTCAACTCTAACCCACTGTTTACAGTACAATCTGAAGAATAAAAAGGTAAAGTCATCATTATCCTACTCAACTACTCTCTCTCATTAGAGAGAGATGACCAGTGGTGGTTTAATCTGAGGGTCACTATGCAAGGGGAGAGGTTCAGTCGATGTGGGAATCAAACCCACACTATCAGCATCACAAACCAGCCATCCAGCCAAGTGAGCTAACCACCCCCCAGATCTAAAGGGCATTAAAAACACAAAGGGGAATCTGTGCTTTCAATATTAAGGACTCTGCCTCCTGGCTCTATTCCTTAAATTGGTGAGATCAAAAAGGTAACACCCTTGCCTGTGAGATAGCGACTCCCACTCCCGGACTTGAAGGCCACAGAAGGTGTGAGAGTGGTTGGGGATATGGGCGAGTGTGGGGGTGAGGCGGGGAGGGAGAAGGGGTCACAGTGCCTTGTAAAACCCAGTCAGTCCACCAGGAGGCACCTGTCAGTTCCAGCCAGTGCCTTGGGCAGTGGGAAGGATAAAATGAGGGCACGGGAAAGTTTGTAAACACTTGGATATTTCACAGCAGTTGGATCTCAAGAGCGTCACTTTTACAAATTCTCAAACTGAGATTTAAACTCTCAACATCTGTTCATTAAACCAGGCCCTGTGTTAGTTGGTAGAGTAAGACAGCTTTCACCAAAACCCTAACTGACAGAATGTGACGCCCTCCCCACATAAGGTGAGGCGACCAAAATGCAACATCCAATTTGTTCCCATGGACAGATCAGTGTCAAACAGAGTCCCTCCAACCTGTCTGCACTAACCATGTTTCCAAACTAATCCAGTCTCACTTCCCTGCTCCTGGCCCATATCCCCATGTAATTTCCTATTCATGCACTTGTCCAAATGTCTTTTAAATGTTGTAACTGTACCTGTACCTTTAAAAGCAGGGACAGCCTAGAATATTGCTGATGTCCAAGAATCAGCTGGTGGCCCTGTGACTGAGGCAAGTTTTCCCGTGCACCTATTCGGCAGGATTTTCCGGTTAGATTTCAGACCCCACCCCTGCCCCTCGCCCTCACCCACCCTTCGATCTCTGTGAGGGGAGTCTAATTGGCTTTGCTCACCTTGAGATACTGGATATCTTTGGAACAGCTGAGCTCTGGTAATCCAGCTGCCTGCATCAGTGCAAAGAGGTTAATGAAGAGAGGGCAGTGCTTCCTCAGAATCATGTAGGCTTGTTCACAACATTTCCGGAACCTTCTCAGGGCAGATGGGAATGGAAACAGAAAGGAAAACTCCAGCTGAATGCCAAGAACTTCAGCAACACAGCACAGACAAACTCAACACATCCAATCACTGCAAATGTTTCGTTTGAAATAATTATTTAAATAGATAAAGCTTAACTTGGACAGTGTCATGCCTTATTGTCAGTTCCAAATCATTAAAATTGGATTTATACAGCAAGGAGCTGAATTATTAACTTATTCAAATTGAAATTATTACACAAGAAATAGAGTTGTTAATTCACTGCAAGATAATGTAAAACATTTGGTGATCTTAGAGTTACTCAGGCCCTTCCTCCCACCATGTCAGGGACAACCAACAAACATCAAACTACACTAATCCCATTTCCCTACACTTGGTCCATAGCCCACCATACTCTGACATTTTAAGTGCCCATCCAGATGTTTCTGATTAAAGTAAGGAGAGTCCTTCACGATAACCTCAGCCCAAGTGGGATTGAACCCACACTGTTGGCATCACTCTGCATTAGAAACCAGCCTTCCATCCAATTGAGCTAACGCTGAGAAGGACTGAATCAACATTGAGGACAGAGCCAACATTGTCACTGATCTTACATGTTGCTCCCTGAAGGGATTGCCTATTAAGGTGAAATAATGATCAGGTAGAACTCTTGAGGTGCAGCTTTTGGGGATCCTAGTCGTATGGCTCTTGTAGCATGGTGGTAATGTCCATACCTCTGAACCAGGAGGCCTGGGTTCATGTCCAATTTGATGCAAAACTGTGCAAGAAATCCTCTGATTAAAGATAACAGGGAGCCTGGCCTTGGGGGAAGAATATCTGGGTTCAAGCTCCACTCCAGGACTTAAAGATTCCTGAAGGGGCATTGATATTAGGGCAAAACAGAATGACTATTAACCAATTGACAAGATTGAGGACAGGCTGGAGGATTGGGAGAGTCTCCTAGTCAGCCAGCTTTGATGCACAGTGATGTCCCTCAAACTATAGCCTCTGAAGTCAGAGAACTGACCTGATCTCCACAATATCCTGCAGTGTCAGCCGTATACCAGCACAGGCTTTGTGTCTCACACACCACTAGTCATGAGAAGAAGAATGATGGTCGGATGCAGAATGAGATACAGACCAGATAATACCAGATCAGGATACATTACCTGCAGCAGTATCCACATTAACCATCAGCTAGATTCTACACATGTGCTCCAAGGACAACAAATGTTAACTTCACTAAAGTGCCCCAGTTATAAATAGCCTGGATTGACCAGAAACTTAACTGGACCAGCCATGCAAATAAAGTGGTGACAATAGCATGTCAGAAGCTGGGAATCCTGCAGGGAGTAACTCCTCACCTCACTCCCCAGAGCCTGTCCACCATGTACAAGGTACAAGTCAGGAGTGGGATGGAATATACTCCCCACTTGCCTGGATGAATGCAGCTCCAACAACAGTCAAGAAGCTCGACACCATCCAGGACAAAGCAGCCGTCTGATTGGCACCACATCCACTCCCTCCACCACCAACGCTCAGTAGCAGCAGTGTGTAGTATGTATGCACTGCAGAAATTCACCAACGATGCTTAGCCGACACCTTCCAAATCTGTGCCCACCATCACTTAGAAGGACAAGGGCAGTAGATACATGGGAATGCCACCCCTTGCAAGTTCCCCTCCAAGTCGCTCACCATCCTGACTTGGTCACATCTGACACTGTACATTCAGTGTCGCTGGGTCAGAATCCTGGAATTCCCTTCCCCAGTAGCCTCTGTGAGTCTATCTACAGCACTGTTCAAGAAGGCAGTTTACCACCACCTCCTAAAGGGCAACTAGGGCCAGGCAACAAATGCTGGTCCAGCCAGTGATGCCTCATGCTGTAAGTGAACAAATCAAAAACTGTCCTATCATTCTACCCCAACCCAACCTTGGTTGAAAACCGTTAATTCCATTTGCACACCCTGTTTGTCACTACAGTACACAACCAAGTTGCTAGACCCTGTGATGATTGTGTGGACTAACTGTAAGCCTCCATTTCCAAATCAGTAATTCTCCCCCGCGGAAAATGGAAGTTGGGTTTGAAACAAAAGCATGGAACCTCAAATCAGAGATTTTGCGGCATGCTTTAACCTGTCTCCTGGGTATATATTTGGTATGAAATGTCCCACTTTGTAGAAAAAGAGCCTGTGATTGTATTCATTGGAGTTTAGAAGATTGAGGGGAGATTTAATAAAAACTTACAAGATAATACAAGGCTTGGAAAGGGTGGACGCTAGGAAATTGTTTCCGTTAGTCGAGGAGACTAGGACCCGTGGACATAGCCTTAGAATTAGAGGGGGTCAATCGAGAACAGAAATGCAGAGACATTTCTTCAGCCAGAGAGTGGTGGGCCTGTGGAATTCATTGCCGCAGAGTGCAGTGGAGGCTGGGACGCTAAATGTCTTCAAGGCAGAGATTGATAAATTCTTGATGTCACAAGGAATTAAGGGCTACGGGGAGAATGCTGGTAAGTAGAGTTGAAATACCCATCAGCCATGATTGAATGGCGGAGTGGATTTGATGGGCTGAATGGCCTTACTTCCACTCCTATGTCTTATGGTTTAAGTAATTGAAACAGCAAAATAAGTGGCACCTTCTTACAAAAAACTAGAGAGAGGCTGCTTATTGAGTGGACTGTGACAGTGACATTCATGGTATTCTTTAATGCTTCGGTGAACATTAAGAAGCATTGGCGAAAGCAGACATGAAGTCAAAGCTTCTCATCCACTCTCATCTGGACTGAAATGCAAGAAATCAACTCTAGGTAGCGAACATCAATTTATACAGCGTGAAGAGTGATTGGTCAGCCTCTGGTTGGCAAGGAGACACAGCACGAACTATTAACGGTAACTATTAGCTGATTATTTTCAAACTAAACGAGTTGAAGCTGATTGGTCAGGCTGTTGCCTTGGGGATATAGCAAGTACAGACAATCAATTCCCTGCTACATTCCCATGGCAACAGCCTGACCAATCAGAGTCAACTTGCTTGGTTTAAAATTAAGCAGCTAATAGTTACGGTTAACAGCTCTTTCTGTATCTTAACTGTAGGTTGACCAATCAACACTCTCTTTTCATGCTGTATAAATGGTTGTTACATTTTAAAGTGAGTTTTCTTGCATTTCAGTCCTGACGGGTGGATGACATGAAGTTTTGACTTCATGTTTCTTTTCAGCATTGTTTATGGTCCAAGCTACAACGCAATTAACAATCAGAAGGTTGTTGACCATCTAGAAGTTGCATTGTACAGGCTACTTGGCACATCCAGTGTTGAGACCCCTAACTGTCCAAACATCACAATGTGATACCACACTCCCCAAATCAAGATTTTGATCTAACTTAAAGAAATTGAAAACATTTCCTGTTTTCAGAGAAAAATAATGTCCGCTTGTCAAAGAAAACCACAATTAAAATCTCTAAAGGGGAACTTTGTCTTCCTCTTTCCTGCAATTTCTGCTTGAATATTGAAGGCCGATCACATCAGGGAAACTGAGAGAGATTTCCTAAAACACAGCTGTGCTATCACAAACTTTGTGTCTGCTCTGTAATTCAACAGATACCATCCTGCTTTGTAATGACTGTAGGTTATAATACAGAAGGTTATGTTTGATAGTGATGGTGCTGGTGGAGTTGTTGTGTGGTGGAGAGGCTATTAGCTTCACTGCATACTGGGGAATACTGGGGGAAGGGACAGAGGGATAAGAGAGAGAGAGAGGGAGAGAGAGAGACACGCAATGAGAATCTTTGAGAAGGTGCGTTCCTCTCCATGGATGAAATGTTGAGAATAATTTGTAGAAACCCTACAGTGCAGAAAGATACCACTTGGCTCATCCAGTGCACACTGGTCCTCCAAGGAGCATCCCACCCAGACTCAACCACAGTCACCCCCATCCTATCCCTATAACCCTACATTCCCCATGGCTAATCCACCTAACCTGCACATCCCTGGACACTACAGGCAATTTCCCATGGCCAACCTACCCTAACCTGCACACCCCTGGCCATTACAGGCAATTTCCCATGGCCAATCCACCCTAACCTGCACATCTTTGGGTTGTGGGAGGAAACAGGAGCACCCGCAGGACCCCCACGCAGACACGAGGAGAATGCGCAAATTCCACTTCGATCGTCGCCCAAGGCGGGAGTTGAACCCAGGTCCCTGTCGTTGTGAGGCAGCAGTGCAATTCTTTGCACACTCAAGACTACAAGTACAGGATGAAAATCCTCTCAAAGGTGCATTCTCAATGGCAACCCTTTTACCAGTGTCCAATTGCCAAACAACCAACGAGTGCAAGACAAAAGAATCAAGACAAGGTGTGTATTTCTTTCAGGAATACTCAGTTCTGTACTGCCAAATAACTATTGGACTATCTTATAATCCCTCGTCTGGGGCTCCCTCACAAGTGAAACCATTGCCTCTATGTTGACATTTCCAAATCTTAAAGATATGAATGAGATCACCTCTCAGCCTCATTGGTATGTTCCAGCGCGTCGTGTTTAAATGAACAAGATCAAAACTGGGATGTCCTTGCCTGTGAGACAGTGATTCTGGCTTCGAGTCCCACTCTAGGACTCGAAGGTCACAGAAGGGACGGGAGGGGATGGGGATACAGGGGACAGGCATCTGTCCATTGCACTTGCTCAGTATCACACAGTTTGTCCTGTTTACCTTTCAAACTTCTCACTGTTGCTGGTCTTTCCTTGCTGTATCACGTGAACAAAGTCGTGCGTTAAAATGAACGGCACGCGCTCTCTGTTGATTCCAAACTTGCTCTTGAAGTTTCCAAGGAAGTGTCCGAAATCGATGTGAAAGAGCTGTGGGCGATAAGAATCTGCATTCTTTAACATGAGGAAGGACTCCTTGAATTGAATTACACGAATAATGACAGATACAACTGATCACGGGAAGGACTTTTGTGATTTATAATCACCAATGATTGATGGTTGTAATGCAGAAGGTTTTGTGTGGTGCTGCTGGAGAGGCTATCAGCTTGACTGCATAGCTGGGGATTACTGGAGGAAGGGACAGAGGGACAGAGAGAGAAAGAGAGAGAGAGAGAGAAAGACAGAGAGAGAGAGAGAAAGAGAGAGACAATGAGAGAATCTTTGAGAAGATGCATTTTGAGAATGTGGTGATTATAAAAGAAGGTAAAAACAATGACTGCAGATGCTGGAAACCAGATTCTGGATCAGTGGTGCTGGAAGAGCACAGCAGTTCAGGCAGCATCAACGAGCAGCGAAATCGACGTTTCAGGCAAAAGCCCTTCATCAGGAATCCCTTCCTGATTATGAAAGAAGGTTCTTACAGGTCAGTATGGAAATGTAGCTCCAGGACAGATCAAGGTCAGTTTGTGCTCAGTGTCCCAATCAGCTGAAGGAAGATTTTTATCTGTTTTACTAATAGCAACAGAATTGTCTGGGCAGGACAGCCATCTGATTGACCCTTCCTAACCTTGCATCTGTTTTCTCCATGAACCACAGAACCAGTATCCCTCATCCCAATGGCCTTCTGGTAAAACACACCATGTTTTGCAATTTGACCATGCCACTGGTGAAGAAGAGCAAATATGCATTTCTGTAGCACCTTCCTCATCCGCTGAGGGCTCTCAAATCACTTCCTTACCAATCAATTGTTGAAGCCAGTGTTTTTTCATGGGCAAACACAGCAGCCAAATTATGCAACTAAGGTCCCAAAAACAGCAAATGATCAATTAATCTGTTTTCGTTTCCTGGTGGACAGAATGATACAACAGCTTGTTCTCTCCACGCAGTCACTCCCCATCTGGACTTGGAAATATATCACCATTCCTGCACTGTTGCTGGGTCCAAATCCTGGAATTCCCTCCCTCAGGACATTCTGGGTCTATCTACAGCGCACAGGCTGCAGCGGTTCAAGAAGGTAGCTCACCCCCACCTTCTCAAGGGGCAACTCGGGATGGGCAATACAGAGGAACCTCGATTATCCCGAGGACATGGGTGGGGAGTATTTCTCTCGGTTTATTTGAATTCCAGATAACATCGTTTAGCCCAGCATTTGGACCTTGCGATTGTGCCGGATAATCTGATATTCGGATAATCGAGGTAAACACTGGCCCAACCAGTGACACCCACGTACAGTCATAGAGATGGACAGCAGGGAAATAGACCCTTGGGTCCAATTTGTCCATGTCAACCCGATAGACTAAATTAATCTAGTTCCATTTGTCAGCACTAGGCCCATATCCCT
Source organism: Hemiscyllium ocellatum (assembly GCF_020745735.1). Lineage (NCBI taxonomy): Eukaryota > Metazoa > Chordata > Chondrichthyes > Orectolobiformes > Hemiscylliidae > Hemiscyllium > Hemiscyllium ocellatum. The sequence goes on along the minus strand of NC_083437.1, from coordinate 40,119,757 downwards.
CTAAACTCTTCGTATTCATATACCCATTCAGATGCATTTTAAATGCTGTAATTGTACCAGCCTCCACAACTTCCTCTGGCATCTCCTTCCATACATGCACCACCCTCTGCATGAAAAAGTTGCACCTTAGGCCCCTTTTATATCTTTCCCCTCTCAGCTTAAACCTATGCTTTCTAGTTCAGGACTCCCCCACCCCAGGGAAAAAGACCTTGTCTATCTGTCCTATCCATGGCTGTCATGAATTTATAAACCTCTATAAGGTCACCCCTCAGCATCTGACACTGCAGGGAAAACAGCCCCAGCCTATTCAGCTTCTCCCTATAGCTCAAATCCTACATCCTACAAACAAGTATATCGTTCAAAACAAAGGTCATGTGGGTGTACATCATCCTAAGCACTGTTTAAAATATTTTCTGAAATGCAGTCCCTCTGACAATGCAGAACTGATGTAGTGTTACACTGCAGCATCCATCCAGATAATTTGTTCATGTCTGCATCCACCTGCTCCTGAATTAGAGCTTGGATCACCATCAGTAATCAGTCTCAGATCACTCGTGTGGGGTGATGGGGGAGTGTGTGGGGTGATGGGGGACAGTGTGGGGTGATGGGGGAACAGTGTGGAGTGATGGGGGACAGTGTGGGGTGATGGGGGAACAGTGTGGAGTGATGGGGGAACAGTGTGGGGTGATGGGGGACAGTGTGGGGTGATGGGGGAACAGTGTGGAGTGATGGGGGACAGTGTGGAGTGATGGGGGGACAGTGTGGAGTGATGGGGGGACAGTGTGGGGTGATGGGGGACAGTGTGGGGTGATGGGGGACAGTGTGGGGTGATGGGGGAGTGTGTGGGGTGATGGGGGAGTCTGTGGGGTGATGGGGGAGTGTGTGGGGTGATGGGGGACAGTGTGGGGCGATGGGGGAGTGTGTGGGGTGATGGGGGAGTGTGTGGGGTGATGGGGGACAGTGTGGGGCGATGGGGGACAGTGTGGGGCGATGGGGGACAGTGTGGGGCGATGGGGACAGTGTGGGGCGATGGGGGAGTGTGTGGGGTGATGAGGGAGTGTGTGGGGTGATGAGGGAGTGTGTGGGGTGATGGGGGTCAGTGTGGGGTGATGGGGGAAAGTGTGGGGTGATGGGGGACAGTGTGGGGTGATGGGGGACAGTGTGGGGTGATGGGGGAGTGTGTGGGGTGATGAGGGTCAGTGTGGGGTGATGGGGGACAGTGTGGGGTGATGGGGGAGTGTGTGGGGTGATGGGGGAGTGTGTGGGGCGATGGGGGAGTGTGTGGGGTGATGGGGGACAGTGTGGGGTGATGGGGGACAGTGTGGGGCGATGGGGGACAGTGTGGGGCGATGGGGGAGTGTGTGGGGTGATGGAGGACAGTGTGGGGCGATGGGGGAGTGTGTGGGGTGATGAGGGAGTGTGTGGGGTGATGGGGGTCAGTGTGGGGTGATGGGGGAAAGTGTGGGGTGATGGGGGACAGTGTGGGGTGATGGGGACAGTGTGGGGTGATGGGGGACAGTGTGGGGTGATGGGGGAGTGTGTGGGGTGATGGGGGAAAGTGTGGGGTGATGGGGGAAAGTGTGGGGGTGATAGGGGAGTGTGTTGGGGTGATAGGGGAGTGTGTTGGGGTGATAGGGGAGTGTGTGGGGTGATGGGGGTCAGTGTGGGGTGATGGGGACTGTGTGGGGTGATGGGGGAGTGTGTGGGGTGATGGGGGAGTGTGTGGGGTGATGGGGGAGTGTGTGGGGTGATGGGGAACAGTGTGGGGTGATGGGGGAGTGTGTGGGGTGATGGGGGAGTGTGTGGGGTGATGGGGGACAGTGTGGGGTGATGGGGGACAGTGTGGGGTGATGAGGGTCAGTGTAGGGTGATGGGGACAGTGTGTGGGGCGATGGGGGACAGTGTGGGGCGATGGGGGAGTGTGTGGGGTGATGGGGGAGTGTGTGGGGCGATGGGGGAGTGTGTGGGGCGATGGGGGAGTGTGTGGGATGATGGGGGACAGTGTGGGGCGATGGGGGAGTGTGTGGGGTGATGAGGGAGTGTGTGGGGTGATGAGGGAGTGTGTGGGGTGATGGGGGTCAGTGTGGGGTGATGGGGGAAAGTGTGGGGTGATGGGGGACAGTGTGGGGTGATGGGGGACAGTGTGGGGTGATGGGGGAAAGTGTGGGGTGATGGGGGAAAGTGTGGGGGTGATAGGGGAGTGTGTTGGGGTGATAGGGGAGTGTGTGGGGTGATGGGGGTCAGTGTGGGGTGATGGGGACTGTGTGGGGTGATGGGGGAGTGTGTGGGGTGATGGGGGAGTGTGTGGGGTGATGGGGGAGTGTGTGGGGTGATGGGGGACAGTGTGGGGCGATGGGGGAGTGTGTGGGGTGATGAGGGAGTGTGTGGGGTGATGAGGGAGTGTGTGGGGTGATGGGGGAAAGTGTGGGGTGATGGGGGAAAGTGTGGGGTGATGGGGGACAGTGTGGGGTGATGGGGGACAGTGTGGGGGTGATAGGGGAGTGTGTTGGGGTGATAGGGAAGTGTGTGGGGTGATGGGGGAGTGTGTGGGGTGATGAGGGAGTGTGTGGGGTGATGGGGACAGTGTGGGGTGATGGGGGACAGTGTGGGGAGATGGGGACTGTGTGGGGTGATGGGTGAGTGTGTGGGGTGATGGGAGAGTGTGTGGGGTGATGGGGGACAGTGTGGGGTGATGGGGACTGTGTGGGGTAATGGGAGAGTGTGTGGGGTGATGGGAGAGTGTGTGGGGTGATGGGGGACAGTGTGAGGTGATGGGGGACTGTGTGGGGTGATGGGGGAGTGTGTGGGGTGATGGGGACTGTGTGGGGTGATGGGGGATTGTGTGGGGTGATGGGGGACAGTGTGGTGTGATGGGGGAGTGTGTGGGGCGATGGGGGAGTGTGTGGGGTGATGGGGGACAGTGTGGGGTGATGGGGGAGTGTGTGGGGCGATGGGGGAGTGTGTGGGGTGATGGGGGAGTGTGTGGGGTGATGGGGGACAGTGTGGGGCGATGGGGGAGTGTGTGGGGCGATGGGGGAGTGTGTGGGGTGATGGGGGAGTGTGTGGGGTGATGGGGACAGTGTGGGGCGATGGGGGAGTGTGTGGAGTGATGGGGGAGTGTGTGGAGTGATGGGGGCTGTGTTAGTGGCTGGAATGACGGATGACTGAGGATAAGGGGTTGAGTTGAAAGGGTTGGCTTAAGGAGGTATTGAGTATGCTGGGACTGTACTCAGTGGAATTTGGAAGAATGGGAAGGGAAACCATATGGAAACATATAAAATGTTGAAGGGAATCGATAAGACAGAAGCAGGGGGGTTGTGTCCACTGGCAGGTTAAACTCGAACTAGGGGGCATCGCCTCACAACAACGGGGAGGAGATTTCAGACTGAGTTGAGGAGGAACTCCTTCCCCTAAAGGGTTGTGAATCTGTGGAATTCCCTGCCCAGGGAAGCAGCTGATGCTATCCTGTTGAATGCTTTTAAGGCAAAGAAGTTTGAACAGTAAAGGAATTAAAGGTTACAGTGAGAGGGTGGGTAAGTGGAGCTGAGGCCATGAAAGGATCAGCCGTGATCTTATTGAAAGACAGAGCAGGCTCGATGGGGTCAGGTGGCCAAACCCTGCTCCTCGTTCTTCTGTTCCTATTTATTGTTCCCTCTCCGGTATTGAAATCAATGAAAAGAAATCAATCTGAACACATTTGTATTCAGGACTTCACCAACTCCAATGTGAGACACAGGTTACTGTCCTTTTGATCAGTACAGAATGTGGCGCTCAGGCAGGATAAATGTACAGTCAGTTCCTCTACAACATAATGGATGCGTTAAGTGCAACCCCCAGGTATAGAAAAAAGGCGCTTTAGAAACAGTGCTAAGTATTGGTGATGTTATTACGTTACAGCCAAAATGCACTTTAGAAACAGTGTTCCCCAATCTGTCAACCGTGTTACTGCAAATTTGCTTTAACGAAACGCGTGTGATAGCAGAATGACCTGTAGTCACTTTACAACAGCCACGATTCCTGGGATGGGGTAAAAGTGAAGGTGACTGCACTTCCCAAAGTCAAAAAGAGTGGTGCTGGAAAAGCACAGCAGGTCAGGCAGCATCCGAGGAGCAGGAGAGTCAACATTTCAGGAATAGGCCCCTCATCAGGAATGTGGGATCGGCCCAAGGAGGCTGAGAGATAAATGGGAGGGGTGTGGTGCTGGGGGGAGAAGCTAGCTGGGAAGGTGATAGGTAGATGAAGGTGGGGTGTATGGTGAGGTTCCTAAAGCCAACCCAGTGACACCAGTTCACACTTAACTTTCTTTTTAATCCAAATAATGCCATTTTTCTCAATACCCAGTCCTACCTGTCCATTTTCCTTGATCATAATGTTGTCACTGTGTCGGTCTCCAATTCCAAGCACATAGGTAGCTACACAGTAGCCAGCACACGAGAGAGTGAACTCCTCAATGGCTCGATCTAATGCTTCCCTGGAAAGGTGAAGAGCGAAGTAATGTTAGATGTCTCTGGGAAATCATTCCGCAATTCCTGGATTTCAAACAAAGTACAGCCTCCCATGTATCCGCAGCTCCGTTAGGGCAAGAATCCAGTTTGTGTCAAGTTATTCACAATTTAACAAGAAGAGCTAAACCTGTGTCTAAAATTCAGCTGGTTAATGCAAGACACTGCTTGATTCTCCCAGAAGGGACAATTGTCTTAGAATCATAGAGATGTACAGCACAGAAACAGACCTTTTGGTCCAACTTTTGCAGATATCCAAAATTAATGTTTACATAAAACTTCACAGGAGGTTCCGAAGCACTGAGGATGTCACTTAGACCGGGACAGAACGTCTGCAAATCAACTTCCCAGCTTGGCGAACAAACCCACAACTGCAACAATCCTAAATTCATCTAGTCTTGATCATTTCCTCTGGACCCCGTCCAAAGTCAGCCCGTTCTTCCTTAAATACGGGGCCCAAAACTGCTCACAGTATTCCAATACTGAGCCTTATGCAGCCTCAGTAGGACAGCTTATTGCGCCCCACTCAACACGTTAGCATCGCAGTCTTTACACATGCACACAATTAGAATGATGAGGCTCATTAGCTAGACCCAAGGATCAGACTTGGAAAAGAACACATTAACAAGAAAAACTACCATCGGCTTCAAGCCTCGATGAAAGATTAAAAACGGGAGAGGAGAATGAAGTCCTTTAAAGTAACATGATCAGAGGCAACGAGAGAAGAAATATTTTAATACAAGGAGTGTTAGGATTTGGAAGGGAGGTGGATTCAGCAATCAGATTCAAACACAGAAACTTAAAGATGCTGGAAATCAGAAACAAAAACAGAAATTGCTGGAAAAACTCAGCGGATCTGTGGAGAGAAAGCAGAGTGAGCAGAACCATTAACTCTGTTTCACTCTTCACAGATGCTGTCAGACCTGCTGGGTTTCCAGATTCAAAGGAAGTTCGATAAATTGAAGGAGAACAATTGAGGGGATTCAGGAAATAAATGAGGAGACGGGACTAACAGAGCATTTGCAGACTTGATGGACGAAATGGTGTACTGCAATATTCCAATGGTTCTAAAAATCAACTGGGTGGTTAGGAATAAAGCGCTCCTGATGAATAATAATTTGACAATGGCAAGAATGAGAGCACCTTTTGGTTAAGGTAGAATATTAGTCTTCAAACTGTTCCTTTCCCAGTCACATCCTACCACAGGATGAAGGACACAGGAGTAGGCCATTGAACCCATCAAGTTTGCTGCACCATTGTAGATCATTGAATGGCATTTAACTCCACTTTCCTGCACTATTGCCATATCCTGGATGTCACTGGCATCTAAAAATCTATTGATCTCCATCTTGAATATCCTCAGTGACTGAGCCTCCACAGCTCTCAGAGGTCAGAAATTTCAAAGACTGGCCAGCTTCTGAGTGAGGGAATGTCTTCACCATCTCTGTCCTAAATAGACTGCCCCTAATTCTAAGTGGGTCTTATGATTCTAGACCAACCTCTCACCTTCAAGGCAGGGGGGACCATCCCATTGAACTCCATAACAGTTTTGTAGGTTTCAATGAGATTCTCTCCTGTAGGGCAGCTCAGTGGTTAGCACTGCTACCTCACAGCACCAGCAATTCTGTGCTCAGGCGACTGTGTTGAGCTTGTACATTCTTCCCCATGATAGGTCAGTTGCTTCCACTGTCCAACAATGTGTAGGGTAGGTAGATTGGCCATGCTAGGTTACCCCATGGATGTGAGCTGAAAATGTGTTGCTGGAAAAGCGCAGCAGGTCAGGCAGCATCCAAGGAACAGGAAATTCGACGTTCATCAGGAGGATGTGTAGATTAAGTGGATTAGCCATAGGAAGGGTAGGTTTACAGGGATGGGCTGCATCTGGGTGGGAAGCTGTTCAGACAGTCGGTGTTAACTTGATGGGCAGAGCGGCCTGCTTCCACACTGTACTGATTCTTTGAAACTCGAGACAATATTGGGCCCAGACTCCTCACGTCTCCCCATAGTCACACTCACTCAGGGACCCACCATTCGCCAAATCTCATTGTAGAAAAATACTACAGTGTGATTTCACAGAATGCAAAAAAGCTGTTTCGTCTGTTCAAACAAAAAACAAGTGTGTGTGGAGGGTGAAATGAGGACAGGAATGGTATGGGGGCAGACGGGTTGATGTCAAACCTTTGCTCTCTAATGTTATTGGGGAAAATGCAAACTTTGGATCTTGATAACTCTCATCTCCTCACTACAGGCAGTTAAACCACAGAGTAGAAAATATCAAAGTGCAACATTTGGAAATTTATTACCGACTGTGTCAGTGGAAAACAGCAGCACTGTCTCAGCCCACACTACAAACAGTGAGAGCTGTGCCATCTGATACTCAACCCATGGAGTTACGTCAAAGCCAATCACTCCTTGCATCAGACCCGAGAAACACATTCAAACAGAGAGAAATGTCAGCCAAATGTCATGGGATTACAGCCACAGAAATGCCGCCCTAGTACACGAGAGAGATTACGCTCACAGTGCCTTCAAAAGCAAACTGATAAAGCCCTCCCGCAAACCATCAGGCGTAAACTTTCAAGAATTCTAAATATTCCAAACAGTCAGACAAACAATCCCAGCGCTGTTAGAACTGGGTGCCCAGTTCCACCAAAAGAATTCTCTGAAAGGCAAATTAAAATCAGCTTGACAGCTTTACTCGCTCTTTATCCACATGACTGTCATTTCGTTAAAGTTATACCCTCTGTCTTTGAGCGGTAGTTCACAAATTAAAGCATCTTGAATTGACACTTAGTATAGACCCTATTCCAGCCTCCTCAATAAGACCCGTGTGATGCTAACACAGACTTATATTTATATAACGCTGGTAAAATCATTAAATATCTCAAGGCCTTTCACAGAGAAATTATAAAACTAAAACTGAAACTGGGTCAGATGTCTAAATGCTCCGTTAAAATGGGAGGCCTTAAGGAGCTTCTTAAAGGAGCAAAATAAGGCACAGAGACAGGCGTGGAGTGACTGAGGTCATGGTCACTAAAGGTGGGGTAATTAAAATCTGAGATGGACTAGAGACCAGTGTTAGAATGTACATATCCCAGAGGGTTGCACAGGCTGGAGGAGGTTACAGAGGTAGGGAAAGGCATGGGGCTACAGGAGGTGACGGAGATAGGGAGGGATGTAGAGGGCAGAGGACGTTACAGAGAAAGGAAGGGGTATAGACGGCAGAGGGGTTACAGAGATAGGGAGGAGTGTAGAGGGCAGAGGAGGTTACAGAGATAGGGAGGGGCATAGAAATTGGAGGATATTATGGATGTAGGGAGGATAACGTGCTGGAGGAGGTTACAGGGATAAGGAGGGATATGGAGGGTGTAGAGGTTACAGAGCTGGGGAAGAGAATTGGAGCTGGAGGAGGTAACAGAGATAGATAAAGGTGAGGAAATGGAAAGGCTGGGAATTCTAACATCCTGTGTTGCGAATTGGGAGCCAATAAAGCAAGGGACTGATGGGTGAATGGACTTGCTGAGAGTTAAGATATAGATAGCAAAGTTTCAGACAACCACGAGTTTACCAAAGGGGGATAAATTTTTTTTAAAAAACTAGTGGATGTACAAAGCAGGTCATGCAATGTCAAAAGGTGGTTCATGTCTCAGGCAGCAGCTCGATTGGAGGAAGCTCTTGTTGATTGCAATCAAAGTTTTGTCTCTTTCAGACAGTGACGGACTCTGGGGTGTATACATGCCTTCTTCAGTTCAGCCTGAAGATTCCTACAGGTCCTAAATTAAACTGGGGATTTCCCTCAGCCTCTTACCCAGGGTTCTTGGACTTTAACCAGTTGAGCAGAGCATCCTTGTTAAAAGCTGCAGTCGCTGCCATGTTGCTTTTGGTGAGCTGGATATTTGCGATTGTTTCTGCGTGTGAAACTACCTCGATCACTCCAGTCTTGTCTCCAGTGGAAAGACAGGCATAAGGAATCATCCTGAAAGGAAAACATTGTACAAACTGTCTGAACATCCACTGCAATAACGAGATAATATTCCACTTGCAAAGCTTCGATGGCTTCAAAAGATACATTCCTATTGCAACAATCTGTCTTGATATAATGCTTTCAATGCATAACAATATGAAATACAATTTGATATTAAGGTCCATAAGCTGAAAATGTGTTGCTGGTTAAAGCGCAGCAGGTCAGGCAGCATCCAAGGAACTATTAAGGTCCATAAGGCAATTATAGGCCAAACGGCCAAAATTCTGAGTGTCTTCAAAAAGCACAGAGAGATTCAGGGAGGGAAGAGTCTCAGCAGCTAAAATCCTAAATTTGAATGGGAGGTAAATCGACTTCTGGGACATGTAGGAGGTCAGAATGAGAGGAATGTGAGCGTTGTAACCACTGGACATGGTTACAATGTCAGCAAGAATGAGAATTTTCAAATTGGCTCTTGCTTTGGATGTTGCTCAATGTCAATCAGACAGCACAGGGCTGACCAGGAAATGGGATTGGGTGTGAGTTATAATACACCAGGAAATGAGATTGGGTGGGAGTTATAACACACCAGGAAATGGGATTGGGTGTGAGTTATAATACACCAGGAAATGGGATTGGGTGTGAGTTATAACACACCAGGAAATGGGATTGGGTGTGAGTTATAATACACCAGGAAATGGGATTGGGTGTGAGTTATAACACACCAGGAAATGGGATTGGGTGTGAGTTATAATACACCAGGAAATGGGATTGGGTGGGAGTTATAACACACCAGGAAATGGGATTGGGTGTGAGTTATAATACACCAGGGAATGGGATTGGGTGTGAGTTATAATACAGAGGGCACAGATAGGATTGGTGGTGCTTTGGAAGTCTGGGGTCTAGACTGCAGAGTATTGGAATACTCAAGTCTAGAGGTAACAGAGAATGAATGAGTGTTTCAGCAGGTAAGGCAAGGATGGTGTTTGTCTGTTCATGGAACTGCAGAGGGGTGTGTGGTGAAGCTGACCTTGTAGTAGCGGTGTAAGTATGTGGAGAGAAGCTTATCTTAAGGTCAAATACAACAGTTTCTAACAATTTTGTACTGTATTGTTTTAACAATTGCTGCCCGTGAACCAGTCAGTTTTGCATGTTGACATCTCTCAGCTTCAGAATTTAAAGGTTAGTTTGAGGATTTTATGGTAAGTAATGTTATGCTTCAGATTTTCCAGTAACAGGGTGTTTTGAAGTGTTTTGAACGTACTGCAAATAACACCTCTGAGGCTCTTTGAACAAGGACTGTTTCACAATGATGTATATTCTCAGATGCTTTTCTACTCCCACACATTACTTCATGTTGGAGAAAGTTCTGCCTCATTAGCCAGTGATCCTGCAATGAGTTCTCTTGTAAATTGAAGATTTGTATAATTATTTTATGTACTCTCTCACCACGGTCTCCAAATTTTCACCAGATCAAGATATTTAATGCATGCAAGATGCATGTTCCATCAATGAACACATACGAATGTTTTAGCAAGCATTAGCAGTTTAAATTTATAAAAACCAAGATTTATTAAAAATCCACTAATTTAAAAGTGGTATTTTGTATAATTATTATCGTGATGCAATTAGATTCATAGAGTCAGAGAGATATACAGCATAGAAAAAGATCCCTCCAGTCCAACTCACCTATGCTGACCAGATATCCTAAATTAATCTAGTCCCATTTGCCGGCATATGGCCCATGTCCCTCTAAACCCTTCCTATTCATAAACCCATCCAGAAGCCTTTAAATGTTGCAATTGTACAACCTCCACCACTTCCTCTGGCAGCTCATTCCATCCACGCATCACCTTCTGTGTTGCCCCTTACGTCCCCTTTTAAATCTTGCCCCTCTCACCTTAAACCTATACCCTCTAGTTTTGGACTCCCCTACCCTGGGAAAAAGACCCTGAAGAAGTTATAAAATAGATATTGCAAATTAATTATACAGATTGACTCTTAAACCACACTATGTTTCATTCTGACATTTCTGATTTCTTGTTACCAAGTTATTGCCAGTCGGATTCCTCTGTAGAGCAGCGTTTCTCTATCTTAAAAGGTGCTACATAAATGCAAAACATTGTCAATGGTTTGCTTAGCTATCGGTTTGAATTATGGATATATCTGTGAACATCTAATTCATTTCCAACAGAAGCTGCTCTACACTTAATGCTCTCAAATGCGGTTTTGTACCATTTTCATTGTTTAAAGATATTGAGATAATGGTATTTACCTGTAGCAAGGTGTGTAAAGACACATTATGTGTGGATGTGAGAGGGAATGAAACTGATTATGCCGTCTCAATCAAGGGAATGAAAAAACTATAAAGGTCTACTGTGACAAACACTGTAAAGTGCAAACTTCTATAATATAAACAACTCCACTTAGAATAACAGTCTTTTTTGATCATATCAGTGTGTTTCATATATCACCACAACTGTCCGAGTTAGATCACTTGAATTTTTAAGGAGTTTTTAGTTTCTAACAATGTCTTTCTATGGAAATGTATCAATTGTATTTTTAAAATTGATTTACTTATTGGATGTAGACATTATTGGCAACACCAACACTCATTGGTCATCCTGAAATGCTCTTGAACTGAATGGCTTCCCAGGCCATCTCAGAAGGCAGCTTAGAGTCAACTCATTGGGTGTGGAGTTATGTGTCGGCCAGGTGAATTCAGTGCATTTGCTTCCCTTAAGGACATGAGTGAACCTGGTGGGATTTTTAATGACAATCCAGTAGTTTCACGGTCACCATCACTCAATGTATGAGCTGGATTTAAATTTCCTTAAAATAAAACAAAGAAACTGCGGGTGCTGGAGATCTAAAACAAAGATAGAAACTGCTGGAGAAACTCAGCAGGTCTGGCAGATCTGTGGGAAGAAAGCAGAGTTAATGCTTTCGCTTCAGTGACCCTTCCTCAGAACTGATGAAGAGTCACTGGACCTGAACTTTTAACTCTGCTTTCTTCTCACAGGTGCTGCCAGACTTGTTGAGTTTCTCCAGCAGTTTCTGTTTGGATTTCCTTAACTATTTTGGTAGGAGTTGAACTCAAACGTCTGGATTACTAGGTTCAGTGAAATAATGACAACGTTATCACCCTTCTTAACTAGATGATGCTAGTTTGATTCTAGAATCCTACTTCCAAATGTGATCAACTTAGGAATCATCTATAGAGTCAGTTCTGCTATAACGCATGTTTCTTCGACGCAAATTGGCTATAATGTGATTGAAGAATTTAGACTGTTACTTGTCATACACAAACCTTGTTTACCTGTACCAGCTATAACACGATTCTGGCCCCATTAGTTTAAATGGTGCTGCTATTAGGCTATTTTCTTATAACGTGGGATCGCATGGGAATGGTACTATCGCGTTGTATCAGAACAGACTGAATCACGTGCAATTTGTAGAGATTATCAACATTGGGTAGAAATGTTGCTTACCTATAATCCAGGCCCTGCTTTTTCCACAAAACATCCATTAGCTGAATCATCTGAATCGTCAGCATGTCCTGCCGTAGATCTACAGTTCAAACATAGAATTTGGATAAATTATTTTCTTTCACAAAAACAAGGAACACCAGGAATTTCCAACACGCTTTGGCAGTGGCTGATGGATGAAAAGGAACAAATCGCCCTCTTTCTCTGCTGACTGGTCCTTTCCCTTGAAATTGACATTCTCTGCAAATGGAAAACCCAGTAAAACCAGTAAATGAGATGATGGGGAGGTGCTGGTGTTGGACTGGGGTGGATGGAGTCAGAAGTCACATGACACCAGTTTAGCTCAGTTGGCTAGGCAGTTGGTTTGCAAGAGTAGCATGATGCTGACGAGTGTGGGTTCAATCCCCACACTGGCTGGGGTTACCATGAAGGACTCTCCTTCTCAACCTCTCCCCTCACCAGAGACATGGTGGGCCCCAGGTTAAACCACCACCAGCTGTCACTCTCTCCAATGAGAGAGCAGGCCTATGGTGATTTGACCTAATGACTTGATTTCCTAGGTTGACACACACACACACACCTTCTCCAGTGCTCCTGACAGAGAGAGCTGGTTACAGGCAGCTGTAACTTTATCCTTTAGCCTTAGAGCAGAATGCCAGGATTGTGGAACAAGCCCGCCATGAATCAAAGAATAGGGTTATGATTATAACCAACATAATGAATGCCACAACAAAGAAGCACGAACATTAATTGAGGTAAAATTACAGGGCGCAAAGAATTCCATACCATCTCCGTTCTTGAATAAGATACCCATGGGATTCCCATCGTATCTCTGATTTTTGTGAACAATCCACAGGGGTTTCATTTTGGAATCCATGAATTTGCACTTCTCCACCCTGAAACAGCCAAGAAGAGAGAGATTCACGTCAGTGACACGAATAAAGTGCCCGGTAAACTTTGCAAGACTGCTTCAAAAATAAATCACAAAATTTACTATCAGGTCTTCAGATCTCTTCTCAAATGAACCTTGAGTTGGTTACTAACACCAACACTGTCCAGGATTCTTTTAACTCTGCTTCCAGGATTAAACACCTTCCTGGCAAGGCGATGGCCTTGTGGTAATATCACTGGGCTATTAATCCAGAAAACCCAGGTAACATTCTGGGTCCTGTGTTCGAATCCTGCCTCGACAGATGGTGGAAGTTGAAATCCAGCATCTAACCATCAAGGGAGAAACCTGCCTGACTTTCACTGGTGCTTTAAAAGGAAGGAAACTGCTGGCCTTACCCAGTCACATGACCCATGCCAATTAAGGACAGACAATAAATGCTGGCTGAGCCAGCGATGCCCACAACCAGTGAAACAAATCTCAGAAAAAGGAAGTTTTGTTTTAGCTAAGGGGTCAAGGTTCATAGTATTACAGGAATCCAGCACAGTACAACATTGCCATTCCCCGTGCTGACCTCGATATCAGGTGTAGGTGAGCTGATCGCCCATGTGGTGTGGTGCCCCATATTCTCCCCTCCGCACCATTTACTAGCACTTTGGATGAGCGTTGTCCAGTAAATACTTGGTGAATTTTGACATCTCAAACGTGATATTGAGTGTTCCCACCCCATCTTGTGATCAATGTATTCAATATGGATCAATAATCAACCACCAGTTATTCCCAGTCTCAAAGGCTCAATATAGAATCCCTACAGTGTGGACATATGCCACTCCACTTAACGAGTCCATACCACCCCGCTGAAGAGCATCCCATCCAGATCCGCACCCCCCTAACCTATCCCTGCATTCTTCATGGCTAACCCACCTAGCCTGCGCATCTCCGACCCCTGTAAGTGTCCTGTCTCATAAACAGATGCATGGCGCTTTAGTTTTGGGTTTAGTTGTCTTCTGGGAACTGGACTTGACAAAATAATCATTGAAGGCCTTCATTTTATCACAGCCAATCCACCCAAACCTGCACATCTTTGGACTGTGGGAGGAAACCCACGCAGACACGGAGAGAATGTGCAAACTCCACACAGACAGTTGTTCGAGGGTGGAATCGAACTCGGGTCCCTGGTGCTGTGAGGCAGCAGGTGCTAGCCACTGAGCCACTGTGTGGCCCCACCAGTGGTGCCTTTAGTGCCAAGGTTTCATAAATAGCTGGCACAGTTGGTTCTGCTATAACACGGTAGTTGTGTTCTCGTGCAATCCCACATTATAAGCAAATTGCATACAGCAGCACCATTTAAAATAATGGGGCCGGAACTGTGTTATAACTGATAGGCACTTTAAAAGTTTGTGCTATAGAAACGGTGTCCCACATTTGTCAACCGCATTGTCGTGAATTCACATTGAAAAAGCATGCGTTTTCACAGAACGACCTGTACATAAAGTTTCAACGATGCCCCATCTCATGAACAAATTGAAACACGCCTTCCTGAGAATGCTACACTGTCCATTATAAACTCTGATACTTCCACCATTGCCCACTCTGTTTAAATTCAACCTGAATCCAGGAGAGACAGCTGTCTCCTGTCTAACCATCCAATGATGCCCACGTACCAGAGCTCTGTGAGGAGGATACTGGGGTTAAGGGGGGAGTAGAGGTTGGAAAGAGCTTCCTTGTAAGTGTCCTGTCTCATAAACAGATGCATGGCTTCTTTAGTTTTGGGTTTAGTTGTCTTCTGGGAACTGGACTTGACAAAATCATTGAGGGCCTTCAATTTCTTCAGTGCTTCACACTACAGGAGTAAAGAGCAACAGGTTGGTTTAGGGAGGAGCTGGAATACCGTATCATTACAGCAGCTCAGCAAGTCAGAATCGCAGACAAATGGTAAATGCTCCCCTCCCCCCCCCTCCACCTCCCCGCACCCCCCCACCTCTCTCCCCTACCCCACCTCTTTCCCCCCCACACCTCTCTCCCTACTCCCACCACCCCGCCCACCCACACGACCTGATAAGAACAGCAAGAGCCGTTCACACAGCGGCTGGCTCTCCTACGATGAACGGCACTGGCCGCCACTCACCTGCTTCAGCAAAGACTTCATGTGATAGTTTGTCCCTCGACAATACGCCTCCAGAATTAATCCAAACCGCAGTGAGACTGCTGGGAAATGCATTTCTGACCTGAAGCACAGAGAAAAGAGGATTCCCCATCAGAATGATTGATACGGTTTAATGGAGGATTCCTCATCACTGTCATTGGTATGGCTTTAGGACATAATGCTGGGCTCTTTACCTGAGATGCCAGAATAGGAAGTGTCCTATCTTTTTGTTGCTCAAAGCTCTGTCCAGCAGGAACTTGGTTAGTTCAGAATCCAAGTAGGGCTCATATTTCAGCACTTGCACCAACTGCAGTAGATACTGCAACAGCTCTTCCTCGCTGTAGGAACAACAGCAAATACATCAAACCAAGTCTCAAACCATCGGAGACCATCACAGGAACATTTACCCAACACTGACGTGAAAATCTGATTCTCAAACAGAAAAATTATTCGAAAATTACCTTGGAGTTTACAGAAAGCGAACTCTGTAAGGACAAAGGGTTTAGTTGCCATCTCTGTCTTACCCATGTGCTACGTACCTCAACTTTTTTAAGCAGTTTATTGCCAGTAAGTGGACATAGCGACTGGGGAAGCTGTAGTCCAGAAGTTCCAGGGCATTCAGTGCAGGCAGTTCTTTCCATGACTGCAGGAGATAGATCATCTACAAACAGAAAACCAGATGCAGCTGTAATCCCAGTCCGTTGCACACATGGACAGAATTGCACTGTGTCAAAGCACTGTCCAATTGTTCCAACAAATGGCAGCAAGTCCAAAAACAATCCTTCACACCAGCCAGCAGAGCGAGGACTGTACAGCACACTGAACAGTGACAATCACCTTCTGCATTTCTAACAGCTATCAATAATGGGAAAACGACAAAATATATTTGGTACAACAACAGTTCCTGATAGACAATTGAGTGTGAACAAATTTCAGACCTTAAATGGTCAGGGCTTTCCATTGTATTAGAGTCCTTCAGCAAAACAACAGGCAGCTGACAAAGGGTTAATTGTTTCTGACTTGAGCCTTGGTGGTTGAGAGAGAGTGTGAGAGTGTGAGAGAGAGAGAGAGAGAGAGGAGGAAATGCAGCACTGGGCAAATATCCAACCAAGTGAAGGCTCATCCCCTCCCAATGTCAAATCCAGGTGTAGCTAACTGCCACTGATGGTGCGTTGGACACAGTTCCATTGGCTGACCTCCATCAACAGTCACCAGAGACTCTAGGGTCGAGTGTGCCTCAAAACAGCTGAGCTAATGTCTAACAGTTCCGCAGCCAGAGCTTTTTCACTTTTGTAAACAGAGACAGAACATGACACAGAAAGAGAGTGTAATGTGGGAAGAGAGGAGTAGATAGATATACACAAAGGCACAGACACCGAGAGTAAGAATATTTTTATATGCATTCATGAGCTGAGTGTCATTAGCTGGGCCAGTATTTATTGCCCATCCCTAATTGCCCAGAGGACAGTTAAGAATCAACCATATTGTCTGGACTCACATATAGACCAAACTGGAAAGGATGGTAAGATCTTAGAAATTAAGAGCTGAAAGTTTCCTTAAAAACAGTAGTGAAACAGATGGATTTTTATGACAATCGACGTTGGCTACATTGTCATGATCGGGTTGCCTTTTTACCCCAGACTTACATTCAAATTCTCCCATCTTTCACAGTGGGATTCGTACCCATGATCCAGAGTGTTACTGATCGACACACCTTTAATCCTAGTTATTGAGGAAAGATAATAACTGCAATGTACTGTAACCGAACCTCAGGCACAACTTCAACCTGTTCCCTACACGCACCTTCCCCACCACCTGAGGTTTTACTGGGAACGTTTACCCTGTAGTTCTACAAAAACGTTCAGGCCCTTTGAGAAGTGAGTTTTAACAATCAGAAGGTGACATGAAGGAATATTAATTTGCCTTTTATTTCACAGGAAGCTCCAGACTTGAGCAGAAGATTTCTTTCTTACCAAACAGTGAGGTACACACAGTGGTCTCCTCATGATGGGCACCCAATGCTTTCATCGGTTCAAGTCCTGCCCCAGAGGTGTGTCAAACCATTTCTGAACAGGTTGAGTAGAAATTCCTAAAATCTATTTGAACAATTGCCTGTCATTGACTGGGTTATTACCGGCTGCTGACAGTTTCAGGCTGTCTGAATCAGAGTCAGATCGATCGGGTCTGTCTAGGAGCTTACAGCCAGGCAATTCTTTTCATTATTGATATCACTAATGGGGTTTGCACACCTCCCAGAGTTCCTCAGCTGCCCAGAAATCTTAGAAACCAAGATTCAGCATTAAATTAAGACGCATTAAAATAGTGCAGCTCTCCAATCAATTTCACTCAAAGTAAATTCGGGCAGAACCATAACAAAATGTAAATTGCAAATATGTAAATTTCCACTGGATCTTATTTAACTTCTGGATCTTAATTTTATGAATATACGTTATACTGAATTTTAACAGCAGTAAAAGAATCATAGAGTCATAGAGATGTACAGCACGGAAACAGACCCTTCAACCCAACTTGTTCATGCCGACCAGCTATCACAACCTAATCTAGTACCATCTGTCCCTATCCCTCTAAATCCTTCCTATTCATATACCCATTCAGATGCCTTTTAAATGTTGCAATTGTACCAGCCTCCATCACTCCCTCTGGCAGCTCATTCCATACACGTACCACCCTCTGTGTGAAAAAGTTGCCCCTTAGGTTTCTTTTATATCTTTTCCCTTGCACCCTAAACCGATGTACTCTAGTTCTGGACTCCCCCAACTCAGGGAAAAGACCTTGAGTATTTACCCGATCCATGCCCCCCATGATTTTATAAACCTCTATAAGATCACCCCTCAGCCTCCGATGCTCCAGAGAAAACAGTCTCAGCCCATTCACCCTCTCCCTACAGCTCAAATTCTCCAACCCTGGCAACATTCCTTGTAAATCTTTTCTGAACCCTTTCACAACATCCTTCCTATAGCTGGGAGACCAGAATTGCACACAATATTCCACAAGTGACTTAACTAATGTCCTGTGCAGCCACAACATGACCTCCCAACTCCTATATTCAATGCAATGACCTGTAAAGGAAAACATACTAAACACCTTCTTCATTATCATGTGGGCGGCACGGTGGCACAGTGGTTAGCACTGCTGCTTCACAGCGCCTGAGACCCGGGTTCAATTCCCGACTCAGGCGACTGACTGTGTGGAGTTTGCACATTCTCCCCGTGTCTGTGTGGGTTTCCTCCGGGTGCTCTGGTTTCCTCTCACAGTCCAAAGATGTGCGGGTCAGGTGAATTGGCCAGGCTAAATTGCCCGTAGTGTTAGGTAAGGGGTAAATGTAGGGGTATGGGTGGGTTGCGCTTCGGCGGGTCGGTGTGGACTTGTTGGGCCGAAGGGCCTGTTTCCACACTGTAAGTCTAATCATATCTATCTGAGATTCCACTTTCAAGGAACTATGAACCTACACTCCAAGAGCAATTATAATGTGAATATAGTAACCTGGTACTTTTATTCCGAGCTGATAAACATTGAAGATCTAATCTTTCCCACTTGCCTGGTCCAGGGGTCAGTCAGTAACAGTGGCTGTGCATTACAGAGGTATTAAGTGTCATGTGTAGCCCAGTGGGTCAGCCCTCATCTGCAGGTCAGAATGTTGTGGGTTCAGGTCCCACTTCAGGATTTGAGCTCAATCAGCTCAAGGGCCTGCGCCGGTGGGATGTTGCAATGCTGGGCTCTGGGCTGAGATATCAATCCGAAATCCCACCTGCTCTCTCGGGAAGACACGAAAGATCACTGCGTGTTGCTTTATAGAGGAGAGCCCCTCAGTCATCAACACAAAAAAGCAGGCTACCGAGTCATCATCACGTTGCTGTTTGTGAAGCTTGCTGTGCTCCGATTGGCTGCACCACAGCATTACAGCACAACAGGCACTATCCTTTATAATGTATTCACTGGCTGTAAAATACTTTGGGATCTCCACAGCAACACTCTCCAAATCTTTTCCTGGCGTGAACCCCCTCACGATTTCACATTTAGGGGTGGGGGTGTGTGTGTGTGACTGTGTGAGAGTGAGAGAGAGAGAAAGTGCATGTGAGAGAGAGAGAGAGAGAGAGCACGTGCGTGTGTGTGTGAGAGAGAGAAAGCGCGTGTGAGAGTGTGTGCGAGAGTGCATGTGAGATGGCGCGTGTTAGAGACAGCGTGAGAGAGCACGTGAGAGAACCTGTGAGAGTGTGTGAGAGAGATTGTGAGAGTGAGAGTGTGTGTGTGAGTGAGAGTGTATGAGTGAGAGTGTGTGAGAGTGAGAGTGTGTGAGAGAGAGTGTATGTGAGAATGTGTGTGAGAGAGAGTGAGAGAGTGCGAGAGTGAGAGAGTGCGAGTGTGAGTGAGAGTGCGTGAAGAGTGGATATTGCTGCCCTAAGCATGTGACCTGAGGGAGGCTTCCATCCTCACCGTGGGAAGCCCCACTTTGTAGGTCGTGAAAGCCAATTTCTAAATGCAAATCTGAGAGTTCTTGTGGTGCAATGGTAGTGTCCCTACCTCTGTGCCAGGAGGCCTGGGTTTAGGTCCACCTACTCCAGAGGTGTGTCATAATATCTCTGAACAGGTTGGTTAAAAAGAAAATCTATAATTGCAAATATTTCCCCCAATTTGATTGAAGATAAAGAGCAGCATTCTCGAAGGGAGTGTTTATTGTTATTATACCATGCTCATTCATTCCAGTTTCTTTCTGTCATGTAAAAGAAATCGAGTTGTTTCAATCAAGGTTTGCAAGTCATGAGCCAACTTGTAAATAGTAATTAAATATGCGCTCGGTTGTAGTGACTCATACTTTTCTTGCTTTCTCATGGAATGAGAGTGCTCTGCCCCCTCTCCTGATCTGCTCACAGAGTACAGACCATGTGGTGCTGTCTGAAAAACACAGGATCCGGGTTCAAAGTGTGGTCACTACTGCAGCAGATGTAGTGCCAAAATCTATCTCAGCCCTCCTGAGTCAAGCCAAACTAAACAAGACAAAAACAGAACACTTCAGCTTTCTGCTCCTTGCTGGTACCCACTGACTACGACAGGGAAGTCAAGTCAGAGATTTAGGCTCAAGGTAAATGACTTAAAAATAAGGTGTGTGGGGGGTGGGGGGGGGGGGGGGGGGGGTCTCCTGACACAAAATCCTACTCATCCAATTTTTGCTTCATTTATTCATGGGATGTGGGTTTCACTGACGGGACCAACATTTACTGCCCCTTGAATAAGCAGCTTCAGTGGCCTTGACCAAGACCACCTTGGAGGGCAATTAAGAGTCAACCACATTGCTGAGGGGCTGGAGTCACATGTAGTCTAGGCCAGATAAGGATGATTAAGTTCCTTCCGTCAAGGACACGAGTGACAATCAACAGTCACTTTACATAGAACATAGAACATAGAACATAGAAGGATACAGCGCAGTACAGGCCCTTCGGCCCTCGATGTTGCGCCGACCGAATCCTACCTAACCTATACTAGCCCAATAACTTCCAAATGCCTATCCAATGCCCGCTTAAATGACCATAAAGAAGGAGAGTTCACCACTGATACGGGCAGGGCATTCCATGAACTCACAACCCGCTGTGTGAAGAATCTACCCCTAACATCTGTCCTATACCTACCACCCCTTAATTTAAAGCTATGTCCCCTAGTAACACCTGACTCCATTAGCGGTAAAAGGTTCTTAGTATCTACCCTATCTAAACCCCTAATCATCTTATACACTTCTATCAGATCTCCCCTAAACCTTCTCTTCTCCAATGAGAACAGCCCCAAGTGCCTCAGCCTTTCCTCATAAGATTTTCCTACCATTCCAGGCAACATCCTGGTAAACCTCCTCTGCACTCGTTCTAAAGCTTCCACATCCTTCCTATAGTATGGCGACCAAAACTGCACACAATACTCCAGATGAGGCCTCACCAGAGTCTTATACAACTGCAACATGAAACTGCAACTGCAACTTTCTGGCTAGTTTTAATGCCAGACTTTGTTTCATTGACTTCACGATGGGGTTTGTGCCCAGGATATTAATCTGGAACTCCGGACTCCTAGTTCAGTGACTACTCCACTATCTAAAACTGTCCTCCAGTCATCGCTCCACATTTCAGAATATGGGGAGAGGAGGAATGCAGCATTGAGATAGAGGATCAGCCATGATCATACCGAACGGCGGAGCAGGCTCGAGGGGCTGAATGGCCTTAGCTTGCTCCTAGGTTCTATGATTCAAGTTCATCTCCATGTACTTTTTAAAAGCTGTGAGGATTTCTGACTATGACCCACTTTCAGATATTGTGTTGTAGATCCCCACCATCCTCTGAATGAAAACGATCCTCTGCATTTCTGAACATAAATCTGTGCCCTCGTTATGAACACTATAAAGGCAGCAAACTAGACTTTCCTATCCACCCTCTCAAGATCATTCAGAGCATTTGATTAGGTCTCCCCACCAATGTTCCTTACGAGGAGAGATCGGCGCAGCATGATGGCTCAGTGGTTAGCACTGCTGCCTCACAGCACCTGGGACCCGGGTTCGATTCCACCCTCGGGCGACTGTCTGTGTGGAATTTGCACATTCTTCCCGTGTCTGCGCGGGTTTCCTCTGGGTGCTCCAGTTTCCTCCCACAATCCAAAGATGTGCAGGTTAGGGTGGATTGGCCATGCTAAATTGCCCATAGTGTTCAGGGATGTGTAGGTTAGGTGCATTAGCCAGGGGTAGGGGAATGGGTCTGGGTGGGTTACTCTTCCGAGGATCGGTGTGGATTTGTTGGGCTGAAGGGCCTGTTTCCACACTATAGGGATTCTGTGATTCTATAAGATTACATAGACTGGGATTATACTCGTTGGAATTCGGAAGAATGAGGAGGGGGTCTTATGGAAACAGTGTGAAAGGAATGGATAAGATAGAAACAGGTAGGTTATTTCCATCGGCGGGTGAAACTAAAACATAGCCTCAAAATTAGGGGGGAGCAGATTTCGGAAGGAGTTGAGGAGGAACCTCTTCACCCAAAAGGTTGTGAATCTATAAGACCATAAGACATAGGATTCGGCCCATCGAGTCCACTCCGCCATTCAATCATGGCTGATGGGCATTTCAACTCCACTTACCCACATTCTCCCGTAACCCTTAATTCCCCGAGACATCAAGAATCTATCAATCTCTGCTTTGAAGACATCTAGCGTCCCGGCCTCCACTGCACTCTGCGGCAATGAATTCCACAGGCCCACCACCCTCTGGCTGAAGAAAGGTCTCCGCATTTCTGTTCTGAATTGACCCCCTCTAATTTTAAGGCTGTGTCCACGGGTCCTAGTCTCCTCGCCTAACGGAAACAATTTCCTAGCGTCCACCCTTGGAATTCCCTGCCCAGAGACGCAGTCCTGAGGAAGGGTTACACCTGAAATGCCGACTTCTCCACCTCCTGATGCTGCCTGGCTTGCTGTGTTCTTCCAGCCTCCTGCCTGTCTACACAGTGAAGCAGTTGAGGCTTCCTCATTGACTACTTTTAAGGCACAGGTAGACTTTTGAACAGTAAAGGAATTGAGAATGGTGGTGAGCGGGCAGATAGGTCCACAAGGAGCTCAGCCTTGATCTTATTGAATGTTCTAATGTTCCCTCTGAGCCACATGGTTACACAGTGGCACAGCCACCCAGAGGTTCTGTCAACGCCACTGGCTTGTGGTTTCAGGAGTCATTGCTGTGCACGGGTCTCTGAGGTCCAGCTAATGGGAAAATAAATTCACAGAAACTATCCTTCCATGGCTTTAGAAACAACCCCAACCTTTCTTTCAAACTAACATCCCCCCAGTCCTCATTTTCCCCATGGTGCAGTGACCATAACTTCTTGAGTGACTCCAGCTTTGGCCCAGAGATTGTTTGATCACATTCCAACCTCCCCCAGTTCAGAAACTCTCCCCCTGCACCTCTCACTCAGGGCTGAGAATTCTACCTTCAAGCAAAAGGTTAGGGCCCCTGGTCTGGGCACATCAGCTATCAGACCACTGTCCAATTTATCCAACAAAATGCCAGCTAATGCACCACTAGGCAATAAGGGGAAAACTTCTGAAATCACAAAGCAATCAATCCAGTAATTCTGTAAAGCACATTCTGGGAAAATAGCCGAGTGCATAATCCACCTCATTAAGTAAGTAAGCATTGCTAATAACTCATGAGCAGGAGAACGTTAAGACTTGGAATGGTTAGAAATGAAAATATCAGCAAATAACTGAATCCTTTTCTGGAAACTGATTTGTACCTCAGCCAGGATGTGCCCCAGCGTTTTACAGTTTTTCTAGTTTATTCAGGATCACATTTTACTCGAATGTTGACAGCCTGGGGCTCTGTGGGGGCTCTAACTCTGCAGATATCTCCAACCACCTGTATTCACAATGAACAGCCTATACCACCTGACACCATTTCAATTCCATTCACCATCAGAGGTTTGTAGAGGTAGGGATGGGCTGGATTATGAAGGAACCCAAAGCCAGCCATTGGCTCCTCAATCCTACTCGCACATTCAATGACATCACGACAGATCTGACTGTAAACTCAACCCTACATTCTCAACCAATCCCTTTAACCTTTCACCCCTTTTGCTTAACACGACTCTATCTACCTCCCCATTAAAAATATTCCAAGATTCTGCTTCTATTGTTTTTCAGGACAAGAGTTCCAAAGAATCTCAATCCACTGAGAAACAAAATGTTTCATCTCCATACTCAGTAGGTGAACCCTGAGTTTTAGAGTAATAGGAATGTATGGTGCAGAAACCGATCCTTCGGTCCACTTCGTCCATGTTAACCAAGTATCCTAACCCAACCTAGTCCCATTTTCCAGCACTTGGCCCATATCCCTCTACCCCCTTCCTATCTATATGCCTATCCAGGAGTCTTTTAAATGCTGTAATTGTACCAGCCTCCACCACTTCCTCTGCCAGCTCATTCCTTACATGCACCAGCCTCTGCATGATAAAGTTGCCCCTTACGTTCCTTTTAAATCTTTCCCCTCTCATCTTAAGCCTAAGCCCTCTAGTTCTGGACTTCCCTGAGGAAAAGGCCTTGTCTATTCTCGCTGTCTATGCCCCTCATGATTTTAAACATTGGAAATCCTAGTTCTCCATTCTCCACATTCAAACTTGTCCAGCCCGCTCTGTGCCTCCATCAGGTTGCCTCTTACTGATCTAAACGACAGCAGATACAAGCCTGGCCTGTCCAACCTCTCCTCACACGAAAACCCACTCCAGTCCAGTCAGAGACCGCTGAGGCGGCACTGACAGATTTTCTCAATCCATCGGAAAGTAAATGGCCATTAGAGGTAAGGCTGGTTAGCTCAGTTGACTGGACAGAAACCAGAAATTGCTGGAGAAATTCAGCAGGTCTGGTCTGGAGAAGGGTCACTCTAACCAAAATGTTGACTCTGTTCCTCTTGCCACACCTACCGCGTTTCTCGAGCAATTTCTGCGTCCGTTTCAGATTTCCAGCAGCTCCTCTCTTTCACTCGGCTGGTTTGCGATGCCAACAGCGTGGGTTCAATTCCCACATTGGCTGAGGTTGGTGATAAAAAGGAGAGCGATAAGATGGGGTCTAAGGGTGGACCACACGAGTGGGATTATTCGTGGAAAGCGAATCAGTGGATATCGAGGAGTGAATGGACACGGATTTCATTCCAAAAATAAAAAATGATCTGGGAATCAGTCAAATGTCTTCCCTTCAGCAAGAAAGGGTCTGAAATATATTGCTGCTGGTTCACTGCCCAAGAGGCTAGATCTCCCTCTCCCTAATGGATCCTATTTTTCTCAATCTTTTTTAAGTCCCAGTATTTGGCAGCCCTTATCAGCTAGTTTGACTATGTGCTCTCAGTGTTTCACTTTTTTTAGATTACTTACAGTGTAGAAACAGGCCCTTCGGCCCAACAAGTCCACATCGACCCGCCGAAGCGCAACCCACCCATACACTTACTTCTTATCTAAGACTACGGACAATTTAGCATGGCCAACTCACCTGACCCATACATCTTTGTGACTGTGGGAGGAAACCGGAGCACCCGGAGGAAACCCACGCAGACACGGGGAGAACGTGCAAACTCCACACAGTCAGTCGCCTGAGGCGGGAATTGAACCCGGGTCTCAGGCGCTGTGAGGCAGCAGTGCTAACCACTGTGCCACCGTGCCGCCCACTTTGAAAAACTACTGCTGGACAAATAGAACAAAGATCCTTTCCTTGAAATAAAGACTTTATGGTCGCATTTTTTTGGAACTCTAGATTTATTTTTGGTGTAACTGCCAGAACACCCATATTAATCAAACCCCATCAGTTCCGATCCTTAGGGAATCACAGTCAAGGATGGAGAGATAACTCCGCAGTGCTGCATTCAGCTTAGAGAAGGGCAAAGCACAATGAATCCCTGAGCTTATTGTCATCCTAGAGGGAAGGGAAGATTCTACAGCTGCAGATGCAATATGTGGAACCATTTTCCAAGCAACCCAACAAATTCCAAATACCACACAGAGTCAGCACGTTTCGGAAGGGGAAGAATGTGCAGGCGATACAGAGCAGTCATGATGGAAATATGCTTCAACATTTCCATCAGGCCATTGCCCTTAAACAAGATTTGATTTGATTTATCATTGTCACGTCTACCCAGGTACAGGGAAAAGTTTTGTTCTGTGTGCAGCACAGGCAGGTCATACCATACAAAGTGCATCAGGGTAATAGAACAGAGCGAGGAATATAATGTTACAGCTGCAGAGAAGGTGGGCAAAGAACACAGTCAACATTAAATTGGTCCATTCAGCAATCTAATAACAGCGAGGAAAAGGCTGTTCTTGAACCTGTTGGTTCGTGTGTTTACGTTTCTGAACCTTCTGCCTGATGGAAGAGATTGAAGAGATTGTGACCGGGATGGAAGGGGTCTTTGATGATATCAGACAGAGTCAGACAGACTGGCACTTTGTCAATGAAGGAACTGGGGTCTATCTATCACATTGTTGTAGTGGTTTGGAATCAGGTTTGTGATGTCGACGGTGCATCATTAAACACATGGCCACAAAATCCCTCTTGTTCAGTATTTTCGCAAAGTAAAACCGATCAACTTTAAAATAAAACAGAGTAACAATGACCTTTCTCTGGTACGTTGCACAGACAGATATTGTATAATAGATTCCAGCTCCAAGCCCACAGCTTGTCTGTCTCCACAATCTGGAAGGCTCATGCTGTTCAGGACTCACCCCAGCTTCTTACCTGAGCAACATCTTCGTGTTTATTCCACTTGGTTATGGACAGCAGCTTAGCGAGGGCTTCGGGGAAATGCTCACGCACTTCATATCTTAGCTTCCAAACGAGATCCTTCTCATCCTCAAAGAATTCGGTGCATGCTTTACGTTCCATAATCTCCTTCAACTGCTGTTGCTGTGCGCAAGTTTCAGAGAACACCATCATTACAAGTTTCTCAACATTTACAAGATGGCCAAGTCAGCCTGCCTCATCAACTTGGGGTGTTGGAGGATTCAAAATATGTGACCAGCTTCACGGACAGAGATCTCGTGATAAGCCGGTCACTCTCATTTCTCCAGGAATCCATTGTAGAGATGCGGGGCATCACCATGAATAATGAAGAGGAGACCTACAACAACTGCATTAAATCACACGTCATTTCATTAGCTCTCCACGTCAATCAGGGATGCTGGTCTCACTAGTAATCTCTACATCCCATGAACACATTTTAAAAAATAGATTCATCCCACTTTCAGTGGTTTGAAAAGGCTGCTCAAACTCAGGGAATAAAGCAAAATGCAGAAAACAACAGGAATAGAAGCAGAAACACTGGTTAATGATGTCCAAGTCAAGCTGCAGGTTAACGGTACCAGCAGAGTCTGGTTAAAGAAACCTTTTGCTCAACTACCGGTTACAGCACACTGATTGCACATGGCCAGTAACTAGCCCATGCATTGTGCAGGGAGTTAAACTGATGGAGAGGTGCAAACACCACAGCACTGCAACAGCCAGTGGACACATCAGCAACTGTACGTAAATCAACATCAAGTCTTCATAAACAAAAGCAGAAATTGCTGGAAAAGCTCAGCAGGTCATGCAGCATCCGTGGAGAGAAATCAGTGTTAACCTTTTGGGTCCAGTGACCCTTCCTCAAAAATGATGGTGGCTAGGAAAATGTTGGCATCCACAGCTCTTTTGGCTTTACTAAAGTCTTCAGCACAATCAAACTGCTGAAGGCACTTTACAGGAACATGTTCAGCAAAATTATGGCAGATAGCCAAAAGCTTGGTCAAAGATGGAGGTCTGAAAGAACATGTAAAAGGGAGGAGGAGAGGAAGAGTTTTGATAAGGGGGGGGGAGGGGAGTTCTAGAGCTTGAGGCCCAAGCAACCTAAGGTGTGGCCACCAATGATGAATCAAAAGGTCAGATGACACAGATCTCTTGAACATGTTATTGGAAGAACATATTGAAATAACTCCACAGAGGCTGGTTTCCTGTCACCAAGTCACCATGTATTTACACGTGCATAGAAGTTGACACTGATCCAGCTCTCTCAGAGTCAGTTCTCAGAGTGAACAGAATCTCTGACACTCCTGTTTATATCTGTCAGCCAGGGCTTCCGGATTGGACCAGGTTAACAGCCCCAATCAGGGAACTCATATTCTATGAGGCCCAACTGGCTGACCTAGCTACAATCACTGGACGTACAGTAAGAAACACAGCCCATCAATGGCAGGAAATACAATGTGTGTGTTACTGGGCAGTGGTGTAGATGTTTGTCTGGGAGTAACTCAATTTACAAATCACAAACAACTGAACATATATTGATAATGTGGCATAACTCTATCTTCTTACTCCTGGAAAATAACAGCCAATTTACCTGATAGAGGGAGCATGAAATATGCATAATCAGGGGGCAAAACACCCCTTGGGAATAATGCGCAGAGTATGCACACTACAGAATTCACACACTCTGTACACGTTCCTCAGTATTTACCTCAGCCAGTGATGCTTTTACACGATCTCCATTCTTACCCAATTCGAGAATCTGAGGGAGAGAAGAATATATCAAATTCATATCTTAAAAAGCAAAAGTGCAGAGAAATTAATAGGTGCGTGATGTTCTCACTTTCGGAAATTTGCGTCGCAGTCCTGTGAGCATTCACCAGTCGGAGCGCTAACTGCTAACTGGGATTAAGTATCACAGACTCCCCACTGTCCCTCAGCAGCTCAGACACTGAATAGCTCAGACTGAGAGGTCACCGCCTCCTCTACCACAATAGCGACAGTTTCAGGCAAAAAGCACAGATGCCACGCTTCCTGGCACAGTGTTTACACTGTGTGTGTGTGTGTGAGTGTGGGGGGGTGGTGGGGGGGGGGGGGGGGGGGGGGGTGTAATGTGTGCCAGGGCTCCAGCTTCTTCTGGGTGATCCTGCTAGAACTGACAAAATGTGAGCCTCTTACAAGTTGGGCTTCATTGTGAAGCATTCCACAGTTGAACATCCGGTTGATCTTCACTGCCTGGATTCTCACATTATAGATGGTCACCTAGGTGCCATAAGAACATAGAAAATAGGACTGACCCATACGCTTCCTCCAAACAGGCCCTGCCACCCAGTCCAATCATGGCCGACCTTTGGTAGACCTCTCAATCTTTTGTGAAACTAAATATCTTGCAAAAAAAACTCTAAAGAACTGCAGATGCTGGAAATCAGAAGCAAAAACAGAAATTACTGGAAAAACGCAGCAGGTCTGGCAGCATGTGTGGAGACAGAAAGCAGAGTCAACGTTTCAGATGCAGTGACCCTTCTTCAGAGCTTGCAGACTCAGGCTTAAAAGTATAGAACAAAAGTGAACCCACACCAGAGACTTCCCAAGACACTCAATCCTTTGACTGAAAAAATTTCTCTTCACCTCCGTCCTAAATAATCAACGTCTATCCTGAGCCGGTGTCCCTGTGTTCTCGCTTACTCAGCTAGTAGGAAACAATTCCTCAGTGTCGACCCTTTCAGAATCCTGCACGTTTCACTGAGATCACCTCGTCCTTCTAAACGCCGGAGGATATAGAACCAACTCACTCAGCCCCTCTGAATAGGACAGATTCCTCATCCCAGGAACCCAATCCAGAGAACACGAAGAGTTTTTAGGGAGGCTGCCCACTGTACAAGTCAGCATCTTAGACATGGAGTCTGAAGAAATGGGACAAAGCAATGACACAGTGGAATTATGTTGATTAAGTTCTTTCAACACAGTTCCACGCCAGTGAAACAAACACACTCCGTTAGTCAGGTGAGTCTGATCTCTTGCTCGGTTTTGTACTTATTTTTTACCATTTCCCCTCTCAGAAACATTTCAACTCTGAGATGGACAGATTAACTCCCAGTGGATGTCCATCCCATAGAAAGCAATCCAGAGGTGCAAGCAAATTATCTAAATTACACACAGAGAATGCTGGAGAAACTCAGCAGGTCTGGCAGTGGAGAGAGAAACAGATTTAACGTTTTGAGTCCAGTACATTCCTGCGTTTTCTGTGTTTGTTTCCGATTTCCAGCATCTGCAGTATTTTGCCTTTGTCTGCACTGCACCTTTGTGTTTCCTGTGCCTGGGAAAGATGGGCTCACTCTTTTCAATACTGCTCGAGGACTGGAACACCTTCAGGGCCTAAGCGAGTACCCCAGGGCTGAACTCTGTACATACCTTTTCCAAGGATGGGTAGTAGATAGGGTGGGACACGGCACTGTGGAAATTGATATGTAAGGCTGCAGAGCTGTCAGTGTTGGGATTACTCTGTACAGTGCCCATCGGGTTCAACAGCTCTCCCTTGTCATCTGCAGAAAAAGACAGAAAGTGCAACATTACTAATTGAAATAAAATGCTTTTACTCTCTCCCAT
The DNA here is from genome assembly GCF_020745735.1 of Hemiscyllium ocellatum. Classification (NCBI taxonomy): domain Eukaryota; kingdom Metazoa; phylum Chordata; class Chondrichthyes; order Orectolobiformes; family Hemiscylliidae; genus Hemiscyllium; species Hemiscyllium ocellatum. Next base: position 40,089,870 of record NC_083437.1, on the reverse strand, counting down.
TCTTAATTGGAGGACAGCCATCTCTCTGATGTAAGAGCTGGTTCATCAATGTGACAATGATCTTTATCAGCAAATGTAAATTTCCTTCCTAATGCAGGATGCCAAGTCCTACATTCCAATAGCACCTGCTCACATCCCCTAGCAGTGTATTGCACAAGAAATTGTTTCCTCCTGAAGTTGGTTTTCTTGCATTTGAATGCAAGACCTAATTAGCAATGTCTAATTGCCAGATTGTTCAACAATTCTAAGTCACATTTTTGTTTGAGAGGTGCAACAGGGATAGAATTCTTTAATTGCCACTGAGCAACGTCTGGGAAATGAGCTCACGGAATGTCACATTTCTCCAAAATGATAAAAAAATTTAAAACATACACATTTGAAACAAAACTTGTTTATAAAATTTCAGTTTCTACGTGAGTCTGGGGAGGGCAGTTTAAGTGGAGACTGTAGCAGCCTCAACTCTCACAAAGGTAGCAGGCAGGAGGCTGGAAGAACACATCCAGCCAGGCAGCACCAGGAGGTGGAAACGTCAAAGTTCCAGGTGTCACCCTTCTTCAGGACTGGGGGTGGGACTGGAGGGAGCTGCACATAAAGGCGATGGGGGAGGGGGAGGGTTTTGGGTAGGGAGGGGGCGGGTGGTGAAGTAGTGATAGGTGAACACAGGTAGAGGGTATAACCTGATTGGTCGATGGGAGTAATGAATCTGGTTGATGGTTGGAAGGAAGGGTCCCTCACTCAGCTTTCACTTTCCCTGATGAAGGGCTTTTGCCCGAAACGTTGGTTCTCCTGCTCCTCAGATGCTGCCTGACCTGCTGGGCTTTTCCAGTGCCACACTTTTCGACTCTAATCTCCAGCATCTGCAGTCCTCACTTTCACCTCAGCTTTCACTAACCCAATCAAAGCTGCAGGAGCAGCCAAGGAGGAGCTGGCTTCCATTGATCAGGAATTCCGAGCAGTACATGGACGGTGCTGTGTGCAAAACAAAGATGCATTTCCCCCCACCCCACACACTTTGGAAAATGAGTAACACAGAACATGAGGAGAATTACAATTGAAAAAGGTTTGAATGAAAACCCTTCAGACAGAGGTTTGGACAGAGGTAAAAACAATGATGTCGATTTCGCTGCTCGTTGGATGCTGCCTGAACTGCTGTGCTCTTCCAGCACCACTGATCTAGAGGTTTGGACAGGCCTGCTTGGATTGCCAACTTTAAACGTCTCCTTATTTTTAAGCATTGAATCTTTTCTTCAACAGCTTTACTTCCTGGACTCGATGACTGCAGCTGCCAACATTCCCCAGCTGTTCCAGTGCACTTCATGTGAAACATACTTCCTGATGGTTGTCCTACATTTGCTTTTTAAAACTCTGGCTCTGTATCCTTTTGGCCTTTCGCCACAGTAAAACTGAAGCTACTGCTTTGGGGTTTATGACCTCAAATTGAGTTGATTAACTCTGTATGGGATCTCTCGCAGGTCAGAGAGAGAGAGTGAGGTCACTAAACCATTTCCCAGGAGTACAGTCCATCTTCGCTGTCCCTCTCTCTGACTAATCCTGCCTACCTCGCTGGTTTGGGTGCAGTTAGGAAGGAGTGACGATGAGTAAGAGTTTCAAACATTTTCACGACCCTTTGTTGTTGCCTTGCATGGAAAACCAAATGATTCTCCTTCTCCCCACCCTGTACTGAAGAATTTGCAAGCAGCCGCTAATGACAGTCTGTGTGGGGGGGGTCTTTGTTTTTACATTTTACCCAATGAGATGGACTTTCGGTGGCTCTGCAACTTGCATTGATCTCATGTGACAACATGCTGAAACCATCTGTCCTCCTGTGCTTCACGTGTGTACAGGTTAAAGGTAAAAACTCAATGCAAGAGGAGGTAATCGGTCCCTCAAGACTGCATTCAGCTGGACCATAGCTGATCTTCCACCTCAACGCCATTTATCTGCACCATCCCCATATCCTTTAATAGTTAGGAAAGTATCTATTTATTTAAAACTTTTGCTGTGAATTTTCCTGGAAGACTAGAGAGGGAACACAATATTAGGGTGTAATCAGTCACCAGCTAGCCTTTATGATAGCGAGTTTTGGCATTCCAACCGGAACTCTATCAACAAACACAGTGATGTGGACCTCATCAACCACCTTCAGAGAAAAAGAACAGGAAATGACACTGCCAACACAGGAAATGACGTTGCCAACACAAGGAAACCTAAAAACATAAACAGAAAGCGGGACATAACACCAGCGCTTTACCAGAGTCTCACTGATGATGTTACTTGGTATGGTGATGAAACATCTGAAAACTAACCTTCCAGCTCAGCAAAAAAACTTACAACCAGAGTCTTTACGATATTTGGGTTAGGGTCACTCTGGTTAAGGCAGGGTGAGATTGGCCTCTTGTTGGGAACTGCAGCACTCAGCATGAGTTATTCCTTATCGCAGTGACTGGGCAGATTGAAGTCTTACCGGGTACTGATGGCCAGGTAAACAGCCACGTCTCCCCCGTCTTCAGCTGATCCTTGTAGTCAAACACCATGGTGTTCACCCACGCGATTGGGCAGTCCTGGAAGCAATGAGAAACAGTCCCATCAGTAAAGGGGGAGATGAAATGCAGTCTGATCCAATTTGTCAGTGAATGTGAACAAACTAAAGAGGCTGAGCTTTCAACTGGGGCCAATTCAAAAACTGGACCAATTTCAATTTTTATTTGGGTCCTGCAATATGCAATGCTGCGTCTCATCCACAAAGAGTTTATAATCACTGGGCGTTAGCTCAAATAATTTCCCCTCAATTAATGACTGTTTTGGTGTTGTTCATTGAGGAAACCACAGGACCTGTAGGATCTGCCCCCTGATATTTAAGAGCAGATACCATTTCGCTGAAGGCAGTTTGGAGAAGATTGATGGTGTTGATCTCTGGGATGGAGGGATTGTGTTATGATCAAGGGTTAAACGGGAATCCACTAGAATTCAGAAGAGTGACAGCTGATTTTACTGAAGCATATCGGATCTGTATGGTTTTGACTGGGTAAATACTGAGAGGAGAGTCAGGACCAGAGGGCACAGTCTCAGAATTAAGGGCCCCCATTTTAGACTGAGCGGAGGAGGAATTTCTTCTCTCAGAGGGTTGAGGGTCTTTGAAACTCCTTGTCACAGAGAACTTTGGGGGAAAGTCCTTCTGTATATTTAAGGCTGAGAGAGATTCTTGATCAGTCGGGGAATCAAGGGTTACTGGGAAAGTGCAGGAAAGTGGATGTGAGGAATGTTGGATCAGGCACGATCCTTTTAGATGGCACAGCAGGCTCAAGGGACTGAATGATCTATTCCTGTTCTTGTTTCTTATGATCTGTTAGTCTGAATAAAGAAGGTAAGGCTTTATCTAAAAGACAGCACCTTTTAAAAACCTTCGCTCCTGGAATATCGTTATTGCTGTTGGTCAGCCCCCGGCTATGGTTCAGTTGGCAGCACCCTCACCTCTGATTGAGAAGGTTATGGGTTCAAGGCCCCCTCTCACAAACACTCAAACACAAAGGTTAATGCTGACGCTCCCAGTATGTTTGGAGGGAGTTTTAAACAGGATCCTCTCAGATTGATGTAAGAAATCCCTCAGCGTCATTTTGAGGAGGAACAGGGAGATGTCTCTGGGGTCTTGGCCATTATTTATCCCTCAGTCGAACATCACCCAAATCTCATCTTTATCATGTTGCACCTTATGGGTGCTGTATGCAAATTGGCTACAACAGAGACTGTTTTATTGGCTGTAAACTGGCTTTAAGACGATTGGCATCTTTCATTTCGTTTTATTTATCCATCCTTTCTGAGAAGGCAATCACCCCATTGTACAAATATTGGTTGGTGATGGGCAGGGGAGGGGTGTAATGATGGGGAAAGGAAATGAAGCCTTTGACATTGATAATTTCACTGACAGAACACCAGGCCTCATCACAATCTACAGATCGATATCAAACATGTGCCTGCACTCCATCAAGGGCACTGACTTCCCCATCCCCTATTGCTCATTCGTAATCTCGAGTCCTCAGATATCCATGATATGTCAATTGCTGAAAATCACTCAACAGAATTCCATATGAAACAAGAAACTGTTTCCAGCAAATGGCTATAGTCAGGAAGCTGATATAATGCAGGTTGGAATAAAGAGCTTGGTTGTATGATTCAATGGTTCTGCTCAATTTGTGCAAACCATACAATTGTTAATTCCAGTCGGTAACATTCCCACGAACACAGAGAATGATGGAGAAACTCGGCAGGTTTGGCAGCATCTTTGGAGAGAGAGAAATGGGAGTTAACATTTCGAGCCTGGCGTGGCTTGTCTTCAGACTGACCTTCAGTAACGTTGGGTGTATGTATCTGCTCATGGTCAGCTCGCAAAATGGGTTCTTAGGTGCCAAATGCTGCACTGTCTCCATAACTGGTCAAAAGAACTCATCATCTGATCTTGCTAGAAAGGTTAGAAAGTTTGCATTTATGTAGGGCCTTTCTCAGCCATCAGACTCCCATTCAGTCAGGGGATGTAAGTGTCCCTGACAAGACCTGCATTTGTTTACAATCCAGATCTGTTCTCCAGGTGCTGAGCCACCTTGCTGCAGTCCACGGGGTGTTGGCACCTCATGGCGCTGTGATAGGAGGGGAGTATTTTGACTACACCTTTAGAAATGTAGTCGGTGTTGGAGTGTAAGAAATCCAGCAGTCAGTTTGTACTCTGCAAACTCCCACAAACAGCAATGTTATTTTAATTTATTTTTAATTCATTCACAGGATGTGAGCATTACTGGCTGGACCAGCAGTTATTGCCCATCCCACCTACCTAGAGGACAATTAAGAATCAACCACATTGCTATGGGCCTGGAGTCACATGTAGGCCGAATCAGGAAAAGATGGCAGTTTCCTTCCTGAAAGGACAGCGATGAACCAGATGGATTTTCCTCAACCTTAACAAGGGTTTCCCAGTCATTATTAGACTCTTTATTCCATATTTTTATTGAATTCAAATTTCACCATCTGCCATGACAGTATCTAACCAGGATCCCAACAGCTTGGGTTTCTGGAATAATAATCTACTGATTAAATATTGGTAAGGATACCAGGGAGAACTCCCAGGCTGTCTTTTTATGTATAGAGCTACAGGATTATTCGTGTTCACCGAAGAGAGAGGGGTGGAACCCTTTGTTTAATCTCTCATTCTAAACATGGTGACTCTGACAGTGTAGCACTCCCTCAGCACTGCACTGGAACATCAGCCTAAATCCTGGCTCGGGATCTGAACCTAATATCTTCTGATTCAGAGGGAAAATGTCTCCCCTGAGCCATAGCTGCCCCAAATGAAATACTGTATTATCACTGGACTATTAACCCAGAGACCTGGGTAACGTTATGGGAGCAAGAGTTCAAATACTGCCATGGCAGATGGTGGAATTTGAATCCAATAAAAAAAATCTGGAATCCATTGTCAATTGTTGGAAAAACCCGTCTGGTTCACTAATCCCCTTTAGGGAAGGAAACTGTCATCCTTACCCGATCTGGCCTACCCGTGACTCCAGACCCACAGCAATATGGTTGACTCTTAATTGCCCTCTGAAGACCTAGATTACCAAAAACTGTAGGATTAATTCAAAATCTCGATATGAACCACGTGGAGGTTCGCTGACTCCAACCCCCAACTTGAAGCCAACCTTTGAGTAATTTGAGAGAATTGGACTCCTAGAGTCCAATATTTGTTTTCAATGTTGCCTGCTCAGGATCAATGGTGGAGCTGATGTTCCAAAACTTCAACATGTGGAGGATCCTACTGTTTTCAAAAACTGAATCAGAACATACCGTAAATGTTCCAAACACAGCAAAGCAAAACAGCCATCACAGAGTCAGAAAATGTCAGGTCCTGCCTCACGTCTTTAACGTTGATGAGCAGGAGGCTGGAAAAACACACCAAGCTAGGCAGCATCAGGAGGTGGAGAAGTCGATGTTTTGGGTATAACCCTTTTTGTTTTGTCTCATGACCAAATTGTAGATCTTGAAATGGGAACAAATACATGTTGACATTGGATGTGTACAAGATGAACTTGACTCTGTCGAAGTTCATTCCCAGACGTCCCTGAGGAGGCAGGAGAAGTACCACATGTATTGGTGGGCATCACCCTGTAGGTGCTGGAATTCTGCAGATTGGAAGGGAGTAGAGGTGACCCCACTATTTAAGAAAGGAGGGAAAGGAAAAACGGGGGCCTGCAGATCTGTCAACCTGATGATAGTTATTGGGCAGGAATCTATTTGAAAAGGATGAAACAACAAAGCACTTGGAAAATAAGAACAGGATTGGGCAGAGTCAATACGGATTTGTGAACTGGGAGTCACATTTTTTGAGGATGCAATTAGCAGAATAAACAGGAGGGAACCAATGGATATGATATACAGGTCATTCTGTTATAAGACGCATTTCGTCAACTTGAATTCGCTGTAACGCGATTAACAAATGGGGGAACACTGTTTCTAAAGCGCAAACTTTTAAAATGCGTGTTAGCTGTAATGTGATTGTATCAGCAACACTTTAAGCTCTGTTTCTAAGACGCGATTCTTCTATAACATGGGGTTGTACAAGAACACGACCATCGCGCTATAGAACAACTGACTGTATGTAGGTTTGCAGAAGGCCCTCCATAAGGTCTCTCACAAGTGATTGGTTAACAACAATATAGCATAAGGGAGTTGAACATAGAACCTTCTGACTCAGAGATTAATATCTGATCCACTGTACAGTAGCTGCTCCAACAGAAATACATGAATCACACAGCTGTTAGTGAATCCAGGCTGAGATTCATGGGGGATCACACCGAGAGAGAAATAGAGGGTAGGAAAAAGTGGGTCATTCTCAGGTTGTTGGGCTTTGATGAGTGAGTTACTGCCAAAGTCCACAGATGGTCATCATCCAACTTTGATGTGGATTACACATAATCTTTCCAAGTTTGCAGATGACACAAACTTGGGTGGGGATGTGATGTCTGAGGCAGAGGCAGAGCGACTTGGCCAAGTTGACTGTGTGGGCAAACATTTGGCCGGTGGAAGACAAAGTGTGAGATTATTCCATTTTGTAAGGAAAAGCTAAAATATAGAGCATTTCTTAAATAGTAAGAGATTGGGAATGGTTGAACTTCGAAAGGGTTTGGATGCTCTTGTTCACGAGCCATTAAAAGTTAACATCAAACCTTTGTTTGATGCCTTTGTTACAAGGCAATTGGGGTATCACATTCGAGATGGCTTCCAGCAATTATATGGAGTTGGTGTTAGACTGGGATGAACAAAGTCAGAAGTTACACAACACCAGGTTGTAGTCCAACACATTCATTTAAAGTCACTAGCTTTCGGAGCGGAGCTCCTTCATCAGATGAATCTGATGAAGGTGCAGTGCTCCAAAAGCTTGCGACTTTAAATAAACCTGTTGCACCATAACCTGGGATCATGTGACTTCTGACTTGGTGAGACCACACAAGGGTACTTTGTGCAGTTTTGTTCTCCTTATCGAAGATAGAATGCTCCTGCCCAAGAGGGAGTGCAACGGAGATTCACCAAAGCAATCTCTGGGATGGAGATATTGTCCTGTGAGGAAAGATCAAATAGACCGGGGCTTTGTTCTCCAGAGTTTAGGAGAGGAAGAGGTGATCACATTCAAACCTACAATATTCTTACAGGGATGATAAGCCGACATCAGGCAGGTTGTTTCTCCTGGTGAGGAAGCAGGGTTAGGAGCTGCTGGGAGCAGGGGTCAGAATTAGGAGAGACGGTCTCAGAATACGAGGATAAGGAGGAAGATTTTCACTTTCAACTGAGGCAAATCTTTGGAATTCACTACCCTGGAGGGCTTTGAGGGCCGAGTCACTGAGTGTGTTCAAGACAGAGATCGATCGATTTGTACAAATTAAAAACATCGAGGGTTGGGGCAGGAAAATGGTGCTGAAGTAGAAGACCAGCCATGATCTTACTGAAAGGCAGTAAGACCGACACACTCCTTTTTCTTGTGTTCTTACACCCTCATCACTAAACCCAGGGTCCCAGGAAAGCGTACAGATTGACAAGGTTTACAGCACAGAAAGAGGTCACTGGGCCCATCATTCCTGCAACTAAAACCCTCATCCACACCTCGGATATAAATTCACAAGATATTGCAGCAGAATTAGGCCATTCGGTCCATTGAGTCTGCTCTGCCATTCGACCATATAGGAGCTGGTATGCTCCTCACCCCCATATCCCTGCCTTCTCTCTATATCCCTTCAGCCCATCATCAATTTAAAAACTGTCTACCTCTTTCAATTAACCCACTGTTCCAGCATCCACTGCACTCTGGGATACTGAATTCCACAGATTTACAACCCTTTGGGAGAAGTAGTTTCTCCTCAACTCTATTTTAAATCTGCTACCCCTTATCCTATGACCGCTCATCCTGGAATGCCCCACAAGAGGAAGCATCCCCTCCATGTCTATCTTATCCACACCTTTTATCATCTTGAAAACCTCAATTTGATCTGCCCTCATTCTTCTAAATTCCAGAGTTGGTGTTGGACTGGGATGAACAAAGTCAGAAGTCACACAGAGAGTATAGGCCTAAACTGCTCAATTTCTCTACGTATGACAAACTCCTCATCTCTGGGATCAACCTAATTAAACTCCTGTGAACTGCCTCCAATGCTACTGATTCTTTGTTCAAATCAGGGAACCAAAGCTGTGTACAATACTCCAGGGGCGGTCTCATCAATACCTGTTACCTCCAGGTTTGAGTGTTTTGAAGAACTCTGTCAAGCTGCCCATATTCTTGTCCAAGTGAGATTATCCAAACGTCTGCTGCCCAATGTTATAACCCATACTGGATCCATTGCTCAGTATCCCCCGTGCTCTCCAACCTGTGGGGGCTCTTGGTTAAGCAACACCTCAACTTTAAAACTCAGATCCTTGCTTTTACTTCACTCCCGTCTCTATATTTGCAATTCCTCCAATCAAACAAGCAATCTGTGCTCCTCCAAGTCTAGCCTTGGGAGCTTCCTTGATTTTATCTGATCCACTGTTGGTTTCAAGGTCCGAAACTCTGGAATTCCATCCCGTGTTGCCCCCAAAACCTCTCTCTCCTCTTTCAGGGCACTCGTTAAAGTGAACCCTTTGGCCAAGTTTATGGTCCTCTGTCCGAATCAATTCTCTGTGGTTGAGGGTCAAGATTTGTCAGATCAATGAGTGGTGTGGCAGGATGTTGTCATACTGACATAATTTGGAGGTGCTGGTGTGGGACTGGGGTGGACAAAGTTAAAAATCACACAACACCAGGTTATAGTCCAACAGGTTTAATTGGAAGCACACTCGCTTTCGGAGCGATGCTGGACTATAACCTGGTGTTGTGTGATTTTTAACGTCATACGGACAAGCATCGTAGGATGTTTCATTGCAATAAAGGCACCACATAAATACAAGTTGTTGTTGTTAACACCTTCAACCTCAATCCTATCAGAGTTCTCAGGGAGGCTCACTGGACTCCAAACGTTAACTCTATTTCTCTCTGGACAGGGGCTACCAGACCTGCTGAGTTGTTCCTATTGCAGCTTGGACCACGTAACAAAACAAGGTTAGTCTAAAAGCGCTAGGTAGTGCCCTGGAACAAAAGGCCATCTCCTGCAATGCTCCTGAAGATGCTGCAAGTGTCTGAAATATACATGTGCACATGGAACTGACTCAATGTTCATTTATTTCCATGAACTCTTTCTCAGAGAGCATGAACGTAGTGTCACACACTTCCCAGCACAACCAACTGGAACCGCAGTTCGGTTCTTTTACTGCACTTAATAATTTATTTATCCGTACAACTACTTTGCAGTGTCTTTTTAAGTTATTTCACACATTTCTGGCCAATATTTATTGCCCACTCCTGATCTTATTAACACAATGACCCCCTATCTTTGTACAAAACAGAAATATTCAAAGAAAAACTGCGAAATTCTATTTGCGCTGGGAGATTTTCTCAGAATTGGGTATCAGCCATTGTTTCTTATCTCAATATCTGATACACGAGAAACCTCACTCCACGAAGCCCCTGCACTGCAGCATTCAAAAGCTCCTTCAAGTTATTTTCGGATAGCAGTGAAAATAATGCCTCTGTAGCTCATCTGAAAATGTAACCGAGGGGAGACTGGGACTGCCGGGAAATTTTAACAGTAAAGCTTCCTGATTCACTTGAATATGGGGCGGGGTGGGGGGGGGGAGGTGGGGAAGAATCTGGAGGGGGTAAAACAGCCCCTTGATCCTCCATCTACACACCCCACCCCATTACCACAGTCCGTCAATGACAACCTGAACAATTTATGAGGAGAAAGTGAGGACTGCGCGTCTGGAGATCAGAGACAAAAAGTGTGGAAAAGCACAGCAGGTCAGGCAGCATCCGAGGAGCAGGAGCGTCGACGTTTTGGGCAAAAGCCCTTCATCAAGAATGAAGAGCAGCTTATGCCTGAGAACAATTTATCAGCTGAACTAAGAGAAAGGCCGCAGTATGAACGGGACTCCGTTTGCAATCTCAATCCAGCTTCACTTCCAAGTCTCACCTTCTCCCTTCACCTAAAGCTTTGTGTTCCCTCCCAGACCTCATCCCCTGTTTGCACTTCCTGAGTCAGCCTTTAAAACATGACCTTGTGACAACGCTTTGGTCATCTGTAAAAACATCTCCTTTCTTTGGCTCTGTGCCAATGGGTTTCTGCCTGTGAACGTTCCTCTAATCCACCCTGGGATCTCTTCCTGCCTTACAATGTGCTTTGATGACGTTGTCCCTCCACCAGGGAGACTGCAGCAGCTCAGGAAGGCAGCTCACCTCCGGCATCTCAAGGGACGGGCAATAAATGCTGGGCCAGCCCATGGATGCCACATCCCATCAGTGAATAAAAAGATAAATATTAGCTGGTGTTAAATTGATCTTCCATTGGAGATTGAAATCACAGAAATTCCTATGCCAGCACCTTCCAAACCCATGACCACTTCCATAGACATCTGAGCAGAAATTAGGCCATTCGGCCCATTGATTCTGCTCCGCCATTCGATCACGGCTAAGAGATTTTTCAAACCCATTTTTCTGCTTTCTCCCTGTAACCTTTGACCCCCTTGACAATCAAGAACTTACTTATTTCTGTGTTAAATATACTCAATGACCTGTGGCAGTGAATTCCATAGATTCCTCACTCTCTGGCTAAAGAAGTTTCACCTTATCTCCATTCTAACAGGTCTTCCTTTTACTATAAGGCCGTGCTCCCAGGTCCTAGTCTCAGATACACGGAAACACCGTCTGGTTCTGTTAGTGGCTGCTGTGTACGGAGCCCCAAGAACAGCACAGCATCAGGAATGATGATGGAGAACATGCTGTTGTGGGGACTAACCCACTCGGCATAGGGGGAAGGGGATATGGAAGATCAATTAGCTCAGTTGGCTGGAAGGCTGATTTGCAAATTCCAACAGCATGTAGCACCTGTTAGAGGTTACTGTGACAGCCCCAGCTTCCCAACCTCTCTTGGGCCATGGTGACCTTTAGGTTAGATCCCCTCTCTTGCTCTCTCTCTCTCTCTCTTTCTCTCTCTCTCATAGCCCATACGGTTCTCTGGGATTATGGTGGTTTTCATTTCCCTGCCAGCAGCCATGCCCTGACACCTCCACAGAACCCTGTCCTGTTTGAGCAGAATCCTTTCCTAACTTCACTTCAGAAAGCTGAGGCGGTAATTTTTAGACCATGTCCCCAGTCTTTGGCTTTATGAACCATGGAAATAGTTCCGCTTCATTGACCCGATCTGTTCCCCTTACTAACTTGGAATCTTTGTTTGGATTGCACCCAATCCTTTGAGATTCCAGGGAACACATACCTAGACAGCATTCCCTCCTTGAGTCCAGCTAATAATCCGGGACACTTTCTGTTAAATCATAATCGATCTGGAAGTTTTCTGGAGCTCCTGTCAGAGAGACAACATGCCCTGGAGAGTCTGTGCCATTCACACTGTCTGTCAGCAGCATAGTAGCTCAGTGGTTAGCACTACTGCCTCACGGGAGTTCAATTCCACCCTCAGATGACTATCTGTGTGCAGTTTGCACATTCTCCCTGCATCTGCGCGGGCTTCCTCAGAGTGCTCCGGTTTCCTCCCACAGTCCAAAGATGTGCAGATTAGGTGAATTGGCCATGTTAAATTGCCCGTAGTGTCCAGGAGCGCGTAAGTGCATTAGCATGGGAAATGCAAGGATACGGTAGGGGTGGGTCTGGGTGGAAAGGTCTATGGATTTGTTGGGCTGAATGGCCTGTTTCCACACTGTAGAGATTCTATGTTACAATAATTCCACCCATCAGTCAGTGGGACTCCCAATTGTACATGAAAGTTTTGTCACCCATTATGTGGTTGAAACTTTACAACTTACCTGGGTGTTACTTGGTAACAGATCCCCCAACCTGAATAAGCTCAGAAAGGGACATTGTATTGATTAAGGCCAAATTAAGGCAGGAAACAGGCTGAAAATGTGTTGCTGGAAAAGCGCAGCAGGTCAGGCAGCATCCAAGGAACAGGATTCCTGAAGAAGGGCTTATGCCCAAAACGTCGAATCTCCTGTTCCTTGGATGCTGCCTGACCTGCTGCGCTTTTCCAGCAACACATTTTCAGCTCTGATCTCCAGCATCTGCAGTCCTCACTTTCTCCTCTAAGGCAGGAAACAAGTCAACTCTAGAACACTCACCGCCTTTTTTGATTTCTTCTTGGTGGAGCGAGCTTTCTTGGCCTTTTCAATGACAGCGTAGAGAGCAAAGCACAGGCGCGTCATCCGTGGGAGGTCACAGATGTTGATGTCAAACTCCAGACTCTGGTTCCACAGCGGCTCGGAGCACATGTTAACCTCATGGCTGTATACCGTCTTACAGAGCATCTCACTGCCATGAAATAACCCGGCTTGAACAACCAGCTGGAAAAGGGGGAGACAACAAACAGTTAACCACTGCCTAGCGACAGCAAGAGCTCTCTAATAGCAGCTACAGGGAGCATTTTCAGACGTGCAGTCCCCGTTTTATTGTACAATAATTTGGCCAGCTAATAAATCCCCCGGAAACAGCACTGTGATAATGACCAGACAGCCTGGTTCACTGATGCTGACTGGAGTGAAAACATTGGTCAGGAAACCTGCTCTTCTTTGAAGTGGTTCTGGAGCAGATAGGAGCTCAGGTTAATGTCTCCACTAAAAGATAGCACCTCTGTCAACACAGCACTCCCTCACAACGACACTGGACTCCGTCAATGCACCATTTCCCCAGAATGACACCATTTGTCTAAGCTTTCGTCCATGTTTGGAGATACCAGTTCAAATACTTGCATTTCCATAGCACCTTCCACAATGACCAGATATCTCTCAGAAGTTTAGATAATGTGGTAGGCTTTGAAGTGAAAGTACACAGCAAGCTCTCATAGATAGCAATGTGATAGTGATGAGACCATCTACTTTTGTCACCAGGGGATATGTATTAGCCTAGGAGGCCGGGATGCCTCATCTGCTCTGTGACACAGGGGCTTTCTACTTGTGTCTGGTGCGGGGAGTTGGGAGTGGGGGGAGGGGTTAATTATCTCATGGGAAAGCTGGCTAGCTCTGCCAGTAAACCCCTCAGTCATGAGTCTAAATTTCCGAGCTCAGGTCCTGGAGTGGGAATTGAACCCACAATCCTTTGACTGAGCAGTGACAGTGTGACCTGCAAAAACAGTTTGATTAGATTAGATTACTTACAGGCCCTTCAGCCCAACAAGTCCACATCGATCCTCCGAAGAGCAACCCAACCAGACCCATTCCCCTACATTTATCCCTTTACCTAACACTATGGGCAATTTACCATGGCCAATTCACCTGACCTGCACATTTTTGGATTGTGGGAGGAAACCGGAGCACCTGGAGGAAACCCACGCAGACACGGGGAGAGTGTGCAAACTCCACACAGACAGTTGCCTGAGGCAGGAATTGAACCCTGGCCTCTGACGCACAGTGCTAACCACTGTGCCACCATGCTGCCAATAGCTTGGCCAAAAGAGGCCAGTTTTAAGGAGCATTGAAAGAGGAGAGAGAGAGAGAGAGAGAGGTGTCGGGTGGGAATTGCACAGCTTGGGCATGGGCCACTCCAAGACGCGTCCACCAATGGCAGCACAGTTAAAACCAGGGGGCTAACAGAAAGACAGAAAGCAAGCAGAAAGGGTTGTGGGGCTGGGGGAGGGTTATGGAGATCAGGGAGTTAGATTTCTACCATGTGCCATCACCACAGCAACAGGGATGGGAGCGGGGGAGGGGGGGGTCGAAGTGTAGGGGAAACTGTTGAATGCATGCTGCAAACACAAAGGAAGGATGTGGGTTCTTACCTACAATCCCACATGGGAAACTCTTTACCTCGTCTGTGATGCTATGGCAACATGCTCAGCAAAGATGAAGAATCAAACCCCACTACCCTCCCATGCTACTGCTGCTGCCCACACACACAAACTCAGGGTGGGGGCGATTAGATTAGATTATTTACAGTGTGGAAACAGGCCCATCGGTCCAACAAGTCCACACCCATACGCTGAAGCGCAACCCACCCATACCCCTACATTTACCCCTTACCTAACACTATGAGCAATTTAGCATGGCCAATTCACCTGACCTGCACTTCTTTAGACTGTGGGAGGAAACCCACATAGACATGGGGACAACGTGCAAACTCCACACAGTCAGTCGCCTGAGGCGGGAATTGAACCCAGGTCCCTGGTGCTGTGAGGCAGCAGTGCTAACCACTGTGCCACCGTGCCTAAAGTAAAACCAACAACCCGGTCCATCCTAATGGAGCCCCAGCAGAGAAAGAGATAGGGCCACCCAGGAAAGGGTGTCAGTGCAGTTGGCTCGATTGTTCCTCCAATAATGGCAATGAAGATAGTGTAGGAAGGTCAAACAAAAAGGGGGAAAGGATCATGAGACTGATCAAAAGTGGATGTGTAATGAAGATCTCAAATCTGCTTTGACTGGAGTCAATGATCTCCTATTAATGGCAGGTGACCACCATTCCCAACCACAAATGTTGCACTGGAATGCCAGACTCAAGAGTCAGTGACGCACAACCTTTCGAAAGGTCTGTTCAACAACAACGCTTACGTCACTGGTGAGAAGCAGCTGAGAGCCCAAGAACAAGGAGGTTCTTCGAAAACAAGCCTGAAAGCTCAGTGAATGTGTTTATTGTTTCAAAGAAACATTCTGTTTTCTCTTCTAAAATATAGAGCCTCAGAACTGGTGGTCTCATCTGAATGAGTTATTTATATCCAGCTGGGATGTGTGACCAAAAATGATCTCAACATGTTTTAGCTCCAGATTCTGATGAAACAAACCTGGTACAACTTGCTGAGAATATTTTCCTCCTCTATTATTTGTTAAATAACTAGAATGACAGACCCTGGTACCAGTTCAGTTCCAAACATGTCAATGATGAGCATGAATAGGCCATTCAGCTCCTTCAATCCACTGTACTATCCAATAAAATCATGGCTGAGTGGACCTACATCTCACCTATATCACCCCCAACACCCCCCCCCCACCCCCAAAGTCTTTTCAACCCCTTGCTTATCAAGAATCTAAATAACTCAGCCATACAAAAATGTAAGGACTTTGATTCCATTGTCTTTTGAGGAAGAGTATTCCAAAGACAGGTGGTCCTATGAGAAAAGGTTTCTCCTTATTTTGGTCTTAAATGGGCAACTCTTCAGTTTAAAGAATCACCCCTTGTTCTAGACTGTCCTGCAAGACAAAACATTGTCTCCATATCCATGCTTCATTGCCTGTCAGAATCTTCCACAATCAAGTTGTAACTTGCTCTTTATTCCAGCTGGTACAAGCCTAACCTGGTCAACGTGTCCTCAGACGACAACCTACCCATTCCAGGCATTAATCAGGTAAACCTTCTGTAAATCTTCTGTGAATGGGCTCCAATGCCAGTTAAATAAGGAAACCAATCGTCCACGCAGCACTCCAGAAGTGGTCAAACCAGTGCCCTGCATAAGTGAAGAATAACCTCTCTACTTCTATATTCATTCATTGTGAGAGAAACAATCGGTTAGTTTCCTTCATTACTTGCTGTAGTCTGCATGCTACCCTTTTGCACATTCATGCATTAGGATGCCCAGATCCCTCTGAAACACACAGCTCTACCATCTCCCACATTGCAGTAACATGCTTGTTTTTTGTTCTTGTTATCAAAATGGACAATTTCACACTTTCCCACATCTGCTAGATCTTTACCCACTCCTTTAACCAATCTATATCCCATTGAAAGCTCATGCTCTCTTCATACCTTACATGCCTATCTTTAGGTCATCTGCAATTTTAGCAACCATACATTCTATCTCCATATCAAGTATTTTATATAAATTGGAAAATGTTGAGCACTGATCCCTGTGGCACACCTGACATAACACCTTGCCAACCCATGAAAATCTTTCATGTAGACCCGCTTTGTTTGCTGTTAGCCAGCCAATCCTCTAGCAATGCCAATGTATTAGGCCCTGTGCCATAAGCTTTTATTTTTGACAATAACTTTTGATGGGGCACTTTATGAAATTCCTTTTGCAAATTTAAATGCAGCAGATTCACCTGTTCATTTTAGCTAGAGAAAACAATAAATTGGTTAGACATGATTTCCTTTTCACACAACCATGTTCAATTTGCCCAATTCCCCTGAACTTTTCTAAAGTGCCCTGTAATAACATAGAGTCATAGAGATGTACAGCATGGAAACAGACCCTTCGGTCCAACCCGTCCATGCCGACCAGATATCCCAACCCAATCTAGTCCCACCTGTCAGCACCCGGCCCATATCCCTCCAAACCCTTCTTATTCATATACCCATCCAAATGCCTCTTAAATGTTGCAATTATACCAGACTCCACCACATCCTCTGGCAGCTCATTCCATACACGTACCACCTTCTGTGTGAAAAAGTTGCCCATTAGGTCTCTTTTATATCTTTCCCCTCTCACCCTAAGCCTATGCCCTCTAGTTCTGGACTCCCCAACCCCAGGGAAAAGACTTTGCCTATTTACCCTATCCATAATTACTTAAATGTCTTGCCTCTGACACACATGAAGCTATATATGTAGTTGCCTGTTTTCTGTCTCCCTATTTTCTTGAAGTAAAGAATCTATTTCACTATTTTCCAATTTAATTGGATCTTCCCTGAATGTAGGGAATTTTGGAAAATTGAACCTAGTGAATCAAATATCTCATTTCTCATATTGTCATGGAAACAAAATCTCTGGAGTTGTTTAGAGTTGGTCACTTGAGTAATTCAAGACGGCATTGAATGATTATTTGGGTAGAAATGGTATACAGGGAAATGGGGAAAAGGCAGGAGATTGGCAGTGGGTAATGGAGCCAGTGTGGGCATGATGGGCCAAATGGCCTCTTGTTGTGCCATAACAGTCCATGATTCTGTATGTGGATTTTTGGAAGAGATAAATTGTAGGCTTGAAATGAAGGATAAACTAGACGTGCCACAGAAATTTTATTCTCCTTTAGATTTCATAAAGACTACCCAAAGTAAATGCATTCCATTTCTAAACACTGAAATCTTCTTTACAAATGCAAAAAAACTCCAGCAAAATGAAATGCTCGATGCCCTGATGGCTTGCCCACCTTGGAGGATGAATTAGTAATTAAGGTTAATTACTCAAGGCCTATCACTATCTCAGGAGTTACATTATAGCAATCGCCAACTTCAGGAGAAGGGACAATGCAGCTTTGTTACTAGCACCCAAACACCACCAACAAAACTCCCTCCCTCCTCCCATCCATCCCTAATGTTCAGTGGCAATGGGTGTACCACCTACATTAATGTGCTGCAGTAACTCAGCCAAGTGCCTTTGGCAGCACCTCCCAAACCCATGACCTCTTGAAAGACAAGGGCAGCAGACACATAGGAAAACCTGCAAGCTCTGCCCTCACCATCCTGACTTTAGAATATGCTGTAGTTCAATCATTCACTCTTGGTCAATACAGTGTCATACAGTCATACAGCATGGAAACAGACTCTTCGGTCCAATCAATCCATGCCAACCATAATCCCAAATTAAACTAGTCTCACCTACCTGCTCCAGGCCCATAGCAGCCTTTCCTATTCATGTATTTACCTAAGCGTCTTTCCAACGTTGTACTTGTGTTTGCATCCACCACTTCCTCAGGAAGTTCATTCCACACACAAACCACCCTCTCTGTAAAACATTTGTCTGTCTTTTTTAAATCTCTCTCCTCACACTTTAACAATATGCCTCCCTGGTCTTGAAATCCCTCATCCCAACTTGAACCTCTTTCTCTAATGGTACTGCAGGTGTAGTTGCTCTCCATGAACTGTCGTGTTTCAAGGAGGTGACCTTCTCCATGGCAACGGGAAATGGTTATAAGTGTTAGCCTGGCCAGCAATGCTCACATCCCTGAATGAATAACTTAACAAAAGAGGACAGGACTTTCAGTCAATTTGGTGAACAGCAGGAGTCTATGTGAACTGCTTAAGGCATCTCCACTCTCAAAACACGACACATCCTATTTCATGTTATTCAATTCAGCAATCTGATATATTTTTGTATCTTCTTCCACTGGATGCCAATATACAAGACAATTCCCACAGGACTTTGAAACATGAATGAGGACAAGACTGGATCAACTTTTATGAGCTCATTTGCGAAGGGTTTGAACATCAACGACAAAATAGGATTTGCTTTGTAGACCAAAACGAAAATCCAATGCATCCAGGAACTTGCAAAGAGAGGAAGTGGTTCAAGATTTGAGAGTGAATCATTGCCAGAAGTTTCTCTTGAAACACTAAGCAAATTTATTTTTCTCTAGTGTGCTTGCTATGACTTTTAAAAATAATTATATCATGATGAAATCACAGCAGTTGACCTAAAGGTTCCATTAAGTTTTTTTAGTAAAAGGAAACTCTCATTTCATTGATACAAATTATTTGACTGCTTGTGTGTGGCCATCCCACTTGGTGAAAGATTTAAGGCACAGAAAAGGCCATTCGAGCCACAGTATCTGTGTTGACTGAAAAGGAGCCAATGAGGTTAATACCACCTTCCCTTATTTGATCTATAAGCTTTCATCTCAAGTACATACTTAGGTGTGTTTGTAATGTATTGCAGGTTACTGCTCTTATTATCTTTTCAAGCAGTGAATTGCAGAGCTATCTTACCCCCCAGGGGAATTAATTACCCCTTCAGTCCGCTCCAATCCATCTACCAATCCTGTGTTCCTGGTTATTACCTTCAGTGACAATGGAAAGAGATGGACTCCATGCAAGCCATTACACTTTAGAAGGGCCTAATTAACCCCAGCCTATCCACTCAGTGCTAAATTTCTCCAATCCTGGCAAGGAGCTCCACTTTGTCCTGTTACTCAACATTTAATGCTCAAAAAGGCCGTGAGTCAGACCCAGAACCAAACCACCACATTGAATCCCCCTGCTAACTAATCTCAGACCCATGCAATGACGTGCTCAAGCTGAGAAATCATGGTTATCCAGTTTCACAGAGTCATGGTCATACAGCACAGAAAAAGATCCTTCGGTCCAACCAGTCCATGCTGAACAAAATCCCAAATTAAATTAGTCCTGCCTGCTCCTGGCCCATATCTCTCCAAACCTTCCCTAACCAAGTGTCTTTTAACCATTGCAACTCTACCCACATCCACCACTTTCTCTGGCAGCTCATTCCACACACGAGCCACCCTCTGTGTAAAGAATTTGCCCCTCATGTCTTTTTTAAAACTCTCTCTCTGCGCTCACCTTAAAAATGTACCACCTAGTCTTAAACTCCACCATCCTAGGGAAAAGACAAATACCATTAATCCTCTTCCCACCCCTCCTCTCATCATTTTATAAATTTCTGTAAGGTCACCTCTCATAATCCAACACTCCAGTGAGAAAGATCCCAGTCTATTCTTTATAGCTCAAACCCTCCATACCCAGAACACCCTGGTAAATTGCTTCTGAACCCTCTCCCGCTGAATAATATCCTTCCTATAACTGGGTGACTAGAACTAGAACAGTATTCCAGAAGAGGCCTCACCAATGTCCTGTACAACCTCAATAAGACTTCCCAACTCCTATACTCAAAGGACAGAAAAAGATGCTTGGTATGCTTTCCTTTATTGTTAGAGACTTGAGTACAGGAGTTGGGAAGTCATGTTGCGGCTGTACAAGACATTGGTTAGGCCACTTTTGTAATATTGTGTGCAATTCTGGTTTTCCTCCAATCGGAAGCATGTTGTGAAACTTGAAATGGTTCAGAAAAGATTTACAAGGATGTTGCCAGGGTTGGAGGATTTGGGCTATAGGGAGCGGCTGGGGCTGTTTTCCCTGTAACGTCAGAGGCTGAGGGGTGATCTTATAGCGGTTTCTGAAATCATGAGCGGCATAGATAGGGTAAATAGACAAAGTTTTTTCCCTGGGGTCGGGGAGTCCAGAACTAAAGGGTATAGGTTTAGAGTGAGAGGGGAAAGATATAAAAGAGACCTAAGGGGCAACTTTTTCACGCAGAGTGGTGCGAGTATGAATGAGCTGCCAGAGGAAGTGGTGGAGGCTGGTACAATTACAGCATTTAAAAGGCATTTGGATGGGCATATGAATAGGAAGGGTTTGGAAGGATATGGGCCAAATACTGGCAAATGGGACTAGATTAGGTTAGGAAATCTGGTCGGCATGGACTAAAGAGTCTATTTCCGTGCTGTATAACTCTATGACTGAGCAATGAGGGCAAGCGTACTAAATACCTTTTTAACCACCCTGTCTACATGTGACACAAACTTCTAAGAAGTATGTACCTGAATCCCTAGACCCCTCTGTTCTACAACACTAGGCCATAAGGCCCTACTATTAATTGTATAAGTCCTGCCCTTATTTGTAGTTTCAAAATGCAATACTTCTGGAGAGAAGTCACTTGCATCAAATACCCAATGCTGCAGTGACAAACACGAACCACAATCTGTCACTTCTGATCGATGATGATGGGGACCAGATTCAGAGATTGACTGATTTTCAACACTGACTCTAAGCCACAGACAAACAGAGAGCGCCCAGGTCATCTGCCCAATTCTCAAGGCAAACTGATAGTTCCTGGAAATGCAATATGCCTTGGACACACAAAATAACAATGGATAAAGTTATCCTGAAGTCACAATCAGGATATTACAGTCCTACCTGAGAAATGAAACAAGTGAACTCAAAAAATAGTTGCAAGAAAGCAACCACACCGCTGCTGCATGAACTGTGGTGAATGTGGGAGTGTGTTTTAGAGAATCATTTTAAAAAAGACATTTTACTGCTGAAAGTGAGGCAGGAGGAAAGGGCTGTAGGTGTTGAAACATTTCCCAAATGTCAGCTATTTGATATTTAACAAGGCTGCGCTTCTAAGGTTCATTTATGGGCCATACATTTTAAAATAACCTTGCACATGAAAACTGCGACATCGGCATTGTCATAAAGTCTGCTGAGGAACCAGCTGTTAGTCAGCAAATATCTGACTGGCTACAAACTGTAACCAGAAGTATCATGAAGGAATAGCCTTGCGACGGAAACAAAACCTTGCAATTAAATCAGTCAGTTTTGAAATTGCAAATCCTGAAATGGCAAGTACCATTCTCTATGCATGTCATGAGTAGTGCTTCCATGGATGGTCTCCCTCAATCGTCCCAGAATTGGAAAGCCAACAGATGTGTGTAAGGTGCATCTTAGATAGGATACATTTCAAATGATCACGGTGTCAAACAGGCTGTAAATAATTATGAGCAAACCTTACTAGTTCCATTAAGTTAGGTTCACATTTCCATTCCCTTTCTGAATGGCTCCATTGGTCAATCCCCACATCTCCTTTTAGAATTTGGGCCTAATGAAACACAGCAGGATGAACGCTCCCACATCACTTCTTTTCCAAATGGTGTTACAAAGAACCTGTTAGACCTGGAGGAGAATGCTCTCCAAGTGAGCTTGGCTTGACCTTCAATCATCTTGTGCTTGCACCACACACTCCTGAACTCTCCCACCCACTTCCTGCTGATAATCCACTATACTCAGGAGCCCAGCTTGCTCCACACTCTTCCCAATGAACCAGCCACATGGGATGGGATAATGCACTCCAAGAGCGGAATGATCCGATGGATCTCTCTGTGGGTAGCAATGTTGTGAAGAGACAGGACTTCCAGAAATGTGTGCCTGGAAAGCTCTGTTACTGTTGAACTCATTCATCTCAGCAATCAATAACTCAGACAAAGATTGCATGTGTGTACAACACTAAGAAACCCAAGATACAGTGGGAAACATGATGGATTTTGCTTTGTCTGTACAGTTAAAGTTGATTCTTTCGAGTGTAAACTGAAGCCTGGACCTTGCTCTGAGCATCCACAAAGACCTGTGGGTGCTGGAGATCTGAAACAAGTAGATAAATGGCTGGAGAAACTCATTGGGTGTGGCAGCATCTCTGGAGAGAGAAACAGAGTTAACATTTGGAGTTCAAGGACTGTTCTCTCTCTCTGTACAGATGCTGTCAGATCTGCTGAGTTTCTCCAGCACGTTCTGTTAGGATGAAATCAGGAATCTCATTGCCTGCAGCCAAGAGGCACACCAGCTGAGCATAGATTTGACTATGATTAAATTCCCTACAGTGTGGAAACAGGCCCTTTGGGCCAACCAGCCCACACTGACTCTCCGAAGAGTAACCCACTCAGACACATTCCCCTATGCTATATTTACCCCTGATAGATGCATCTGATATTATGGGCAATTTAGCCCTAACCTGCACATCTTTGTGACTGTGGGAGGAAACTGGAGCACCCGGAGGAAGCCCACACAGACACGGGGAGAATGTGCAAACTCCAGACAGTCGCCCGAGGTGGGAATTGAACCCTGGTCCCTGGTGCTGTGAGGCAGCAGTGCTAACCGCTGAGCCACCGTGCCTCCCTGTGTATGTGTTTCTGGGAGCATGACTGAAACACCTTCTGTAATGTTTTGACATGACCATGGAAAAGAGTCCTCATTAAGGGTAGCATACAAAAGCTCAAGATGTTCAGATGTGAGTGGGCCAGAAAAGATTGCACAGCTCGGACACATTTCCCTCTCGATGCTCCACTTGCAAGTCGAGACATTCAAACAGGAAAATCTGCTCCATTACATTTTTTGAACACTTTACATCAGGAACAGGTAACATCCACAAATTAAATGGGTAATCTGCACAGTTCGAAAAACCGCTGCCATCTCAAATGTTTTAATGAATACATTTCACAAACTACGCAAGATGCAGATTTTCAGTTCATCAAAATGTCACCCATTTTTTGATTATTTCCTGCACTGGTTCGATTTGATGAAACTAACAAACATGTTTTGCAGCTTGCTTGAGATTTTGCATTTTGTGCAAAGCTGCTGTCACCCAATCCCCCACCACACCCACCCTCAATTCCAATCCTCCTCTGGAATTTAAAAGAAGCTCAGTAGAAACTCTCATTTTTAACTCCAGTCTCAGGGATATGACAGTGGATTGCCAGGAACTGCAGGTCACTCCCTAAACCTTGCTGTGAAATTGTGGTATTCTTCCCCACAGAGGGCTGTCGAGGCTGCGTTGTTAAGTATATTCAAGGCTGAGAGAGACAGATTTTTAATCAATGAGGGAATTAAAAGGTTACAGGGAAAAGGCAGGAAAGTGGAGTGGAGGGTGATCAGATCAGTCATGATCTCACTGAATGGCAGAGCTGGGCTGAAAGGCCTACTTCTGTTTCTGTCTCTTGTGGTCTAACCTCAAGTTACTATGGCACTGCAGCATTGCGACAGGTTTTTGCAACAATTAGTTTTTTTAAAATTATAACTACACTGAGCATCAAGAAGCACCCAATTAGACAACGATGGGCCAAACGACCCCAGCCCATTAGAGCTGGGTTTGGACAGAAGACCAGGAGAACAGTCCCTCTGGTAGACTTCCCAAGTGTTCCTGCCTCTGAGGGGTCTTGCCATGGTGAGGGCAAAACAGTAGAGAGCAATCCCTGGGCAGTGACAGATAATTGATTAGACCCAACAATGGGCCAGTAGGGGGAACGACGGTTACGCTATTGGATCTTTCCAATGGGCTTCTTGCAGAGGCCAGAAATTGGCGGGCAATGGGACAGGGATGGTGATTTTTCCCAACTCTGGGAAGACCATGAGGGCGTCCTTCTGCTCCCTGATCCAGAACAGAGGCTGGCATCAGGATCACGGCACCATCAGGAAACGTCAGCCCAAGGAGCCTACCCCCTTTCCCAACTGGTGTGAGAAGGCGTTACACCATGAAGATCACCACATCAAGAGACCCAATGGCACGAGCAAAGGCAGCAGAGTTGGCAATCCAAAGTGTGTCTGTGTGCAGCAACACGTTTCATTGAAGAATAAGTTGTTTTGCTCCAGCAGGTTTGACACATCTCCACCGCCTCGTTTTTTTATTTGAGGTTGAATTGCAAAATTTTTTTTCCAAAAAAACAAACATCTCAAAACGCCTTGATTGTTGAAAACAACACCTGACAGTTGGCTAATCGCTTTCTGATCTTTGAAAAACAACAGACAATGACAAGCCAGGTTCTTGTAAACTGGGGAAGGGACACAGCTGAATGGTTCCCCCTTCTCCTTCACTCATGCAAGGGCCAAACTTCCCCTTGCAACTAACAACCACAAAAGTAAGAAATCTTACTACCGAGAAATCATGCTTCTAAGAAGAAACAGCTTGCTTCAGGAGGACTGAACACAAAACCTCGACACTTCCGGTGCTTTTATCTGAAATTTGCAAACAAGTTTGCAACACAAAATGTGGAATTGTGGTTGAGGTTGTATGACTAGCGATCTATATATATGAATCAATTAATGTAGTAAATAATATATATTAATCAGTTAATACATTAAATAATATGAAAAGTTCACAATGAGGGTGGGCAGCGATGGCGAGAATGAGAGCATAGCACCAACCTTCATTCCTTCATCTGCGTTTACTTTGCTCCCCGAAATTAAACTGATCGTAAATGGCTTCTCCAGGTTCCACAGACTGGTTCCAAATTGCTGCAGAAAGTAAGGAATTACAAGGTCAATTTCTGCACACCCTCACCGAATGCCAAGTGTTATATTTATAGGGGGCAGAATGAGTGAGGCAGACTGCAAATGATCGAGATAGATAGAGAGTTATTCATTCAGGGTGCTTTGAAATACTTACTCAGACACTGCACACTTTCTCTGGCATGTCTAACAATAAGAGATGCAATAACTCTGCACATTGTCACTCTCAGTTAGATTTATCCATTCATTAATTGGGTGTTTAATTGTGTTTGGGGGGTGGGCATTACTCAAGTCTCATCAATGTTTCTATGTACAGGAACAGAGTGTAATGGATTGTTTGGTTGGCAGTGCAGGATATACAAAGTGTATCTTTGTTTGTTAAAGAAGCTAAGTCAACAGATTCAACAGCTTTCCATCCTCTATCACTGCAGACTGCAAACGCTGGAAAACTGAGACAAAAGAAAATGAGAAAGTGTTCAACAGGTTTGGCCGAATCTGTGCAGAGAGAAACAGAGTGGATGGTTTGACGAGATTCCATCAGATCTGAGCTGGACTCTATGGGCCAAAGGAGGCACCAAATGAAGCCTCAACAACACTCCCCCCAAGCTAGACCCTCCAACTCGTGAAATTTTAATTGCATTTCAAAGTTACCTACTGGACATCCCAGGTCTCCTGCCTAACTCAACAGTCACCTCAAAATGTGTGGATGCATGCTCACCTTGGGAAGAACAGTGCAACGGTGTGACAAATAATATTTTCCATCCTTTCCCTCTATTGTATTAATTTTGCAAAACAACTTTTATTTAAGTCGTACTTGTTCAAATCAAAATCAATCTTTCTCTGCCAATGTTCAACAGAATCAAACAGCACAGAAAGAGTCCATACTGATCACAATCCCAAACTGAACTAGTCCCACCCGTTTGCTCCTGGCCTACATCCCTTCAACCTTTCCTGTTTATATACTTATCCTAGTGTCTTTTAAACACTGTAATTGTACCCACATGCATCATTTCCTCAGGAAATTCATTCCACACGTGAACCACTATCTGTGTAAACAATTTGCCTCTTATGACATTTTAAAATCTTTCTCCTCTCAACTTAAGAAGTGTTCCCTCCCCCACCCCAGTCTTGAAATTCCCCCATCCTAGAGAAAAGACTCTATCTATATCCCTTAAAACTACTATCAGGTCGCCTCTCAAACCCTCACACTCCAGCGAAAAAAGTCCCCCCTATCCAGCCTCATAACCCAAACTTCCATACCTAGCAACATCCTGGCAAATCTCTTCTGAACCCTCGCCAGCTTAATAGTATCCTTCCTATAACTGGGCGACCAGAACTGGACGCATTTTATCATAAGTGTCCTCACCAATGTCCTGTACAACCTCAACATGACTTCCTAACCCCTACACGCAAAGGATCCTTTTGAAATATAAAAGATTTGTGTGTCATCACTGAATCCATTCGGTGCGTCTGAGGGCTCCAGTGACAAACATAGCAAAAGTGAGTTAGGAGCTGGATTGGTTTTGCAGCTGGTGGCTTGTACACACCACATTACAGCATGTTCAAAAGCAAAAGGGTGAACAGAACCATGCCTCCTATTAATCATAAAAAAGAATATTTTTATTGAATCAGGTGCTTGTTAATCAGGTTTTGATGTAAGTTTTTGACAGTTTTAAAATATTTAAAATGTTTAAGTGTTTTTGCTTGCTCTGCCAAATATAAAGACAGAATTTAAAGTCACAGCTCTCTTTCATGGCAAAATTGACAACAACTGCAAAACAGCTGGTCAGTTACATGTCACAGACAGGCTGCTAAGATCTGAGTGCATTCCACTGTATTATGATTGATTTGATTTTTGATTTATTATTGTCACATGTACCCAAGTACAGTGAAAAGTTTTGTTTTGCATGCATTACAGGCAGATCATGTCATTAAGGGTGGCACAGTGGCTCAGTGGCTAGCACTGCTGCCTCATAGCACCAGGGTCACAGGTTCGATTCCAGCCTCGGGTGACTGTCTGTGTGGAGTTTGCACATTCTCCCCGTGTCTGCGTGGGTTTCCTCCAGGTGCTCCGGTTTCCTCCCATAGTCCAAAGATGTGCAAGTAAGGTGAATTGGCCATGCTAAATTGCCCATAGTGTTAGGTGCATTAGTGAGAGGTAAATGGGACTGGGTGGCTTACTCTTCGGATGGTCAATGTGGACTGGTTGGGCTGAAAGGCCTGTTTCCACACTGTAGGGAATCTAATCTAATCTAATCATACAAAGATCATAGGGCAATAGACCAAAGCGAGGAAGACAAAGTTACAACTGCAGAGAAGGTGCACAAAAAGCCAGATCAGCATTGGATTTGAAATGTGAGTGGTCCATTCAGCAGTTAATAACAGCTGGGAAGAAGCTGTTCCTGAACCTGTTGGTACATGTGTTTGAGCTTTTGTATCTTCTGCCTGATGGAAGCAGTTGGAAGAAATTATAACCAGGGTGGGAAGGGTCTTTGATGATGTTGGCTGCCTTTCTGTGCAGGAGGAGTCAATGGATGGAAAGTTGGCTTGCATGATAGTCTGGGCTATGTTCACAATTCTCTGTACTTCCTTTATGGACATGTTTAATCGTGGGAATTATTAACTTCTTTCCCCATTTTTGGAAAGAATCCACACCCATAATCATAGTAACATGGATTGTCAGATTTTAGCATAGTCTAACTTTCCATCTCCTCAGCTGGGAAAGGCAGATGAAAACGCAAAACTAAAAGTACCCTTCCTGCCAGGAGGGTAGGAATCTCACATAAGGAAGCCCAAATTCAGCAGCGTCATTTGGAGTCATTTGGGTGCCAAATTCACGATTACAAGTGTTTTAAACACAGAAGTCACAAACTCATGAGTAGACGTGGTGGCCTTGAAGTGAGGCAAGGGTCCGTTCAAGTGTCACAATCTCAAGTTCTTTAGGTCCACAGTTCTTTGGAAAACAAACAGCCTTAAGTTACTAGAGTAAAGAAAAATGACCATATACTGGACGACTTTGATTGACAGGCTCTCTGATGTAGAATAATATACATTATGACCAACTGTTCCACATTGTCAAGTGAGTTCTTGGAGCACTTATCTCAGCACGGGATTCCACATTCGTGGCGTGATTAACACTTTAAAGAGGCTATTAAAGGATTATTTGCTTTTAACGTTGTAACTAAATAGAAATTTGTTTTTATAACTGACTGAATACATTAATGGGTGTTAACAGCTTTGCATGAGTTTCAAGAACACGGGTTGGTTTTTCACTCGAGTACATTAGGTTGCTAGGAGATTATAAATTTGCTCTTTATTGCTTCAGATCTCCTGATATTTGCCAATGGTAGATAGTGGGTGAGTGGCAATAGTGATAAAGACAAAAACCGCAGATGCTGGAAATCTGAAACAAAGAGCAGAATAGCTCTTAACAAGAGTCACACCAGAATCAAAAGTTAATTCTGTTTCTCCACAGATCCTGCCAAACCTGCTGAGTTTCTCCAGCATTGTCTGCGTAGCTGGTAGTGGCAAGGGCAGTAGGAGGGTTCATAAGGGTAGAAGGAGATATGAGGGGCCAGATTGGGTCTGAGGGACCATGGAGTTTTGGTGAGAGTATGAGGGTCTAATATTTTTTAAAACAAATGGTACACAGTCTGAGAGAACAGTGGTGGCCCCTCTAACCAGCCCTATGGTTACCAGGCCTCAGTTTCTATGGTTACCTGGGCTCAGTTGCTGAGGCTGGGGGGGGGCTCGAGTTAATTGGGTGCCCACTTTTGGGGTGAAATTTGGGTTTAACTGGACTCTTAAATCTAAGATGTGTTGGCTGAGTTGGGATTTCCCCAACCTGACATTGAAAATATGTCCAAATTATCTTTCCATGTGAAATGGTGAAAGGAGCTCGATTTCCCTGAGTTTTGCAACTTAGGGTGAGATTTTGTCATTTTGTATCTCATTGTGTATATTTGAAAGTGAGAGAGATTGGTTCTTGATTGTCAAGGGGATCAAGGGTTATGGGAAGAAAGTGGGAGAGTGGGGTTGAGAAACTTATCAGCTATGAATAGCAGAGCAGACTTAATGGGCTGAATGGCCTAATTTCTGCCCTTATGCCTTATGGTCTTATGATCTTTACCGTCGTTGCA
Source organism: Hemiscyllium ocellatum (assembly GCF_020745735.1). Classification (NCBI taxonomy): domain Eukaryota; kingdom Metazoa; phylum Chordata; class Chondrichthyes; order Orectolobiformes; family Hemiscylliidae; genus Hemiscyllium; species Hemiscyllium ocellatum. The sequence goes on along the minus strand of NC_083437.1, from coordinate 40,060,629 downwards.
GTGTGTTTGTGTTACTCCTCATCAGTTGTAACTCACTAGTTAATTTCCCCTGTAACTATCTCCTTTACACTTGGTGCTTTCCTCTCTTGCTGCTGTCATATTACGCAGTGTTTCTGACATTGAAAAACTGTAATTCATTCACTTCATGTGTGGTCTTCCTTCATGCTATTGATACTTTGGAGGCTGCTGATACTCCACTGGACTTCCAGAGCTAGGGGTGGTACAAATGAGTGCATAAGGTAGAAATGTGGATATTAGTAAACCAGGCAGGTTCAGTCCAGTGATGACACACACACACACACACACACGTATCACACATTCACCATTGCCTTCTCGAGGGTAACTGGGATGGGGTAATTGACTTTACCAGCAATATCACATTCCATGAGCGAATAAAAACAAAACGCCATTCCCAAACTATCTAGAGGTCACAGGGTACACAGCATGTGATACCTTCCACTTGGAGTTTTGTCAGACTCCAAGCAGATCCAACAGCAGACCTTTGTTTATGTTTTCAGCTGGTCTTCGACCTGTGTATAATAGTGATATTGTAGTGCCAAATGTTTTAAAGAAGAAAGCACAAAGGAAGTGGCATGAAAGCAAATAACTTTGTAAGGCCAAAAATATCAAGTTGGAATTCTTCTCCTTATTGTTTCCTGAAGTTTGTTTGTGTCTACAGCATACACACACACACACGCACGTGTGCGCACAGTCACAAACATACACACACACACACACACACACGCACGTGTGCACACAGTCACAGACAAACATACACATAGACAACACAGACACCTGTGTGCACACAGAGACAAACACATACACACACAAACACGTGCACAGTCACACATGACACACATGTACGGATACTCACAGACACATGCACTGATATGCACACAAACACACTCAGACACATGCATGTGACATACACAGATTGGAGAAGGGCCGAGGACAAGGAAGGAGAAAAATAATGTCTTGAGCAAGGATTCTCTATTAAACTATGAACCAAAAGACACTAGAAGCCTCACTGTTTTTGTCTCAGCTTTAAATAAATTCATTTACTCCAGGGTGGAGTCCCTTTCTGATCATCCCCTTGCACCCTTCTCAATTACCTTCCTTCCCATGCCCCTCCCCTGACTTCTCTTGGGGGGCAACACCACAGGAACTGACCTCCCCGCAGTTCGCACATTCCATCAAAGTTCACACATGAACCTGGTCACAGAGGGATTCCGTTTCTGGAAACACTGCAGTCAGATCCAGTTATGTCCATAAACAATATCCAGGAATGCAGATGTCAAATATAATTAGCACAGGCACCAACCATTCCCATCCCTCAGGAGTTACCATTCATTGGGGCACGAATGTTAACTTTCATATCCCACCCCCACTTCCCTAATTCAAACTGTTTTCATTAATGCAGCATATGAATTAGGAGGCCACTTGAACCCTCAAACTTCTTCTGCCATTTGATGAAATTGGGCCGATCTACCTTTGTGTCCGCCCACCGTAAACTTTGACTCCTTTGGCCATCATCATCTCCCCTCCGCCATCATCATCATCTCCCCTCTGCCGTCATCATCACCATCATAGGTTGCCATGACCGAGTCAACACGGACATTTACTATAAACCGACTGACTCCCACAACTACCTAGACTACACCTCCTCCCACCCTGCCCCCTGTAAAAACGCCATCCCATATTCCCAATTCCTTCGTCTCCGCCGCATCTACTTCCAGGAGGACCAGTTCCAATATTGAACAACCCAGATGGCCTCCTTCTCCAAAGACCGCAAATTCCCCCCAGACGTGATTGATGATGCCCTCCACCGCATCTCCTCCACTTCCTGCTCCTCCGCCCTTGAGCCCCGCCCCTCCAATCGCCACCAGGCCAGAACCCCACTGGTCCTCACCTACCACTCCACCAACCTCTATATACATCATATCATCCATCGTCATTTCTGCCACCTCCAAACAGACCCCACCACCAGGGATATATTTCCCTCCCCTCCCCACATTGTCTCAGTCCCAACCCTCGAACTCAGCACCACCCTCCTAACCTGCAATCTTCTTCCTGACCTCTCCCCCCCCCCACCCCCACTCCTGCCTATCACCATCACCTTGACCTCCTTCCACCTATCGCATTTCTAACGCCCCTCCCCCAAGTCCCTCCTCCCTACCTTTTATCTTAGCCTGCTTGGCACACTCTCCTCATTCCTGAAGATGGGCTCATGCCCGAAACGTCGATTCTCCTGCTCCTTGGATGCTGCCTGACCTGCTGCGCTTTTCCAGCAACACATTTTCAGCTCTGATCTCCAGCATCTGCAGTCCTCACTTTCTCCTAGTATATTTCAATAATGTCACCTCTCATTCTTCTGAACTCCAATGTCTATGGTCCCAGGCTGACCAACCTCTCCTCATGAGTTAACCCATTACCTCAGGAATCAGTTTAGTGAAGATTCCCTGAACTCCTTCTAATCTACAGACCAAGGGTGGAATGTATATGATTTATTTTGCTTTAAAGAAAATGCGTCGACTGCTTTTTATGACAAAGGGCCAGACAGAACATTGACAGAAAAGGAAGACAGTATCAGGTTGAATGTAGCTTCGTTGACAAGAGTTAAAGAAGAGTGTATGCCAAATCTATTGCCAATAGAACAAATGCTCCTTTTAACCCTTTGAAGGCAGAACCAAGGATGAGATATCAAATGTAAATTATATTCACGGAAGCACATGATCTCTTTTAGTTTATTATATTTAAATAATGTTGTAAGGCAGAATTTTCTTTTATTACTGTGTTTCTGATTAGAATCTCAAATACTATTAACCACACACAGTATATTGAATGCAACTACCACTGTCTATTTATAACCACGCAGGATTTCTGTGTCATGTTACACAGCTTCAGACAGTAAAGTCCCTAACAGCACTTAAACTCTACCTTGAACTCCAGGTGACTGCGGCCACCAGAGCAAGAGATTTCCTGCAGTTTTCGCTAGTTTACGATTGTGTAACCTTTCTCGTGTTTACAAGCCACTTGCAAGGTCAATGGATTAGTCTTACGTATTTCACCACATCTTAATGAGGCTGCTCCAACAGTTCATTTCCTGATGCCTATCAAATGCTAATTTTGTTATATCAGAATCACATCTGTTACAATTGGGGCCTGTGCCAGATGTTCCACTGCAGTAGATGTCACCAAATGCCATTCCTCTTATGACACCTCAGAGAAAAAGTCAAAAGATCCAGATTTTCCAGCAAGGGAAGGATCATGCACAATGTACAGAGACTCTCATTCCTTTAGAACATTCTGAACTGCTTTACAACCAAATGAACTACTTGTGAAATACTATTTGAACAAATCTATCAGATCTCAAAAATCAAATGATAAGTAGCATGAATACAGGGGAGCCTTGTGCAGTGAGGAGAGTCCATTAGCTCAGTTTGTGATGCAGAGTGATGCCAATGGTGTGGGTTCAATTCCTGCACCAGCTGAGATTACTGAGGTCTCTTTTTCAACCTCTCTCCTCGTCTGAGGCATGGAGGCCCTCAAGTTAAACTAATGCCAATCGTCTCTGTCTCTAACGAGAGAGTAGCCCCTGTGGCTTTGTAGGGACTTTTATGTTTACTTGTACTGAGCAACATTCATGTCTCCTAATGACAGAGCTGACAGCCAGAGGGCAGGTAAGTGGTGCTGAGGCAGCGAAATGATCAGCCATGATCTTATTGAATGGCAGAGCAGACTCTAAGGGCCAGATGGCCCACTACTGCTCCTGTTCCTAGTTCCTATGTTCTTATGAACTTGAACATCTGGGAGACAGGAATTAAATTCAGCTATACAACATAAAAGTAAGTAATTGGATTAGTGATCAGATATTTCACCAAGTATAATTTTCTCCAGGCCATCATCATGGTGTGCTGTGTTTTAGAAGTTAATTACACTGGGTAATCCAATTCACCCACAATGCACTGGACAGCTGCCACAGGGACAGACAAACGGACTTCCTACCTTTTTAACTGGAAGAGGCGGTGGTTTGGAATGGGGCCGCGCCTTTGTGATTTGACCCAGGCTGCTGAACTGCTCATCCTGGTAGGACTTGATTGTGGAATAATGGACCATCGTCAAATGTGGAGTTAGGTTGCTGGACATACAATTACAGATATACTGGAGAAAGAAAAGCACAAGGCACATTTGGTGCTGGAAACTTGTTAAACTACACCCCCATAGTTAAACTTCTGATGCAATTTGGCCTTGCAGTTATGGAACACAGCAAGGTCACAAATCAAACCAACATACAAGCAATCATCATAAGAGTTAATAGGATAGATCATCATAGCAACAACCATTTCTCAAAACAGCTTGGACAGACAGCACATTCATAGGTGTGTCATAGATTCCCCGCAGTGTGGAAGGAGGCCATTTGGCCCATCAAGTCTGCACCCTCTGAAGAGCATTCCACCCAGATCACCACTCCCCCCATAACCCTGCATTGCCCATGGCTAGTCTGCACATCCCTGGACACTATGGGTAACTTAGCATGGCCAATCCACCCTAACCTTCACGTCTTTGGATTGTGGGAGGAAACTGGAGCTCCCAGAGGAAACCCACACAGACATGGGCAGAATGTGCAAACTCCACACAGACAGTCGCCCAAGGGTGGAATTGAACCTGGGACCCTTATGCTGTGAGGCTGCACTGCTAACCACTGAGCCACCGTGCCATCCTCTGTGCAAAAGATCTCTCCTCTATGTGCCATGTAATTTCTGATACCAGCAACAACTGACATCTATCTCATACAGTGACAGACATTAACAATAGGGGAAAATCTATCCCTCTTCCCCGACATCTGCTGGAAGCGGAAGGGTGAGATGTTTGTTTCTGACCAGGACAGACCTCGATGACTCTTAATGTTCAATGAATTACCGTCACTGAAATCCCCATTATCAACATCCTAGGGGTTCAGCATTGACCAGAAACCTCACTGAACTGGTCGTACAAAGAGAGAGAGGCTACAAGAGCCGGCCAGAGACTAAGAATCCTACAGACCTCCTGATTCCCCAAAGCCTGTCCACCATCTAAAAGGCACAAGCCAGGAGTGTGATGGAACACTCCCCACTTGTCTGAATGGGGGCAGTTCCAACAAAACATCAGAAAACTGACAACACCCAAACAAAGCGGCCTACTTGTCTTTCGCCCTTTTAAACACTCTATCCCTTCGCTGTTGATGCACAGTAGCAACAGCTTTTAGCATCTACAAAAGGCATGGCAGTTACACACTGAGGTTCCTTCAATAGCACTTTCTTGACCCACGACCTCTATCATCTCAAAGGACAAAGGTAACAAATCATTTCGAAACACCACTACTAGCAAGGTCCCTTCCAAACCACACACCAGCCTGACTTGGAAACTTGTTGCTGGGTCAAAATGTCTCCTTCTCTAATGGCACCCTGGTTGTAGTTACACCCCATGGACTATAGTCATTGAAGAAAGCAATTCACCATCACCTTCTCAAGGACAGCACTGGATGAACAATAAATACTGACCCCGTCAGCAATGCAACATAATTTAAAAAAAAGCTTCCCTCAGGTTGAGTCATTTTGAATTTGTGTCCTCAAATGTTCAGAAATTTAAAATTCTAATTAGTATTATCTTGGGAGAAATCCTCTCTTTGCAGATTATCAGATGGAGGAGATAATATATATATTTCTTTAAGGTATTACAAATTGTTTGGTAATTCTAAATTTTTGGGTGGGTGGCACGGTGGCACAGTGGTTAGCACTGCTGCCTCACAGCGCCAGAGACCTGGGTTCAATTCCCGACTCAGGCAACTGACTGTGTGGAGTTTGCACATTCTCCCCGTGTCTGCGTGGGTTTCCTCCGGGTGCTCCGGTTTCCTCTCACGTCCAAAGATGTGCGGGTCAGGTGAATTGGCCATGCTAAATTGTTGGGCCGAAGGGCCTGTTTCCACACTGTAAGTAATCTGAAGGGTGACAAGAAGTCAAAGCTTTTTGTCTTGCACTCCCCCGGATTAGGATGCAGGAAACAAATGTGAGAAAATGGAACACCAATTTACACAGATTTTGAAAGACTGGGTCACTGTTGCCATGGAGATGTAGCGGGAGCAGTTAACTGTCAATCTTCATTCCCAAATTATGCAGCACCCTGGCCAGTCAGAGTCTAACTGCCTGGTGTATTTCCATGCCAACAACAGTCAATCAGCACCCTCTTCTCATTCTCCAAAGGTCAGTGTCCCCTGTTTCAAGCCTGTCTCTTGTATCCTAGCCCTGAGGACAGCAAGACAAAACATGTCTTGTCTTCCTTTAGCAATTTTGATATTAGCTAAAATAATGAGAAATCTCATCAAAGGTCAGCTTTCCAATCCTTCCAACACAAAACATTCATAAATCTTAAGTTTTTTTAAAATTCACACATGGGACTTGGGCATTGCTGGCTGGCCAGGATTTATTGCCTGTTCCCAGCTCCCTTTGAACTGAGTGGCCAATTCAGAGGGTAGTTAAGAGCCAACTACATTGCTGTTGGTCTAACATCACATGTAGGCCATACCAGGTGAGGAAGGCAATTTCCTTGCCTGAAGGGCATTAATGAACCAGATGGGTTTTGACCATGAGACGATTATCAGGAAATCAATAGATTCTGAATTTTAGGTTATTATTGAATTCAAATTCTGCCATTGCAGGATTTGAACCTAGGTCCCCAGAACGTTAGCTGTGTTTCCAGATTAATAGACTAGCAATAATACCACTAGACCATCATCTCCCCTTGTCTGTTACCAGGCAGATTGGTCATGTGATCTGGATGGTAGCGATCACCAAAATTGTCACTGACACTGTTTCCTGATTACTCTGGAGTGTCTCAAACCCAATGTGTTAAGATCAAACAGCATAACACAACAGTACAAAGTAATGGCTCAGATTACAATGGACAACAACTGACTAAGGTCAGTCTTGCTTCATTTTCTCTGAGCTAGATTCAACTGTTCAGGCAACTTGGGTGCAACACTCATCAATGAATGCACACCAAATACCAATACATGTTGTGTACTCCCTGTCTTACTCTTGAGTTTTGAGACATGGCCATTGTTGCCATGAAGATGCAGCAGGAACAGTTAACTGTCAATCTACATTCCCAAATCATGCAGCACCCTGGCCAGAGAGTTCTCTTCACAGGCTGTACAAAACAGCTATACAATTGAAGAGCATAGGATCATAGTATCATAAATTCGCGACAGGGTGGAAACAGGCCATTTGGCCCAGCAAGTCCACAGTGACCTTCTGAAGAATAAGCCACAAAGACCCATTCCTCTACCCTATTACTCTACATTTCCCCTGACTAATGCACCTCATCTACACATCCCTGAAATTCAGCACGGTCAATTCACCTAACCTGAGCACCTTTGGATTGTGGGAAGGAAACCGGAGCATCCAGAGGAAACCCACGTAGACACAGGCAGAATGTACAAACTCCACACAGACAGTCACCTGAGACTGGAATCGAACCTGGGTCCCTGCCACTGTGAGGCAGCAGTGCTAACCACTGAGCCCCATTTGATTCAGATGTCTAAACAAACTACCTGCAGAGGAACACAGAAAGGTAAAGGAGGTGAAGCAGTTCACCTTGAATCGGCTGAGGGGATAGTTTCCGTAGATATAATCTTCCGTCCCGTTCACCTGCAGTGTGTAATCCTCTGCATCGTCAACTACTTTATGTCGGAAAACCGTTGCTTTCTTCTTCACAGCTAATTTCATCAGCAATGCAGGAGGAGCCTGGGAGGAAATTTGGAAGCTGAAACTTTCCTAATATTGAAGGAAAAGAAAAGGCATCAATTAGTTGAAGACAACCGAACCGTCCAAAAGCTCTTTCCACACAATCTGGTTAAAGTGAATATTCTAGATTCATTTAAGAAGAAGCTGGATTACCTAGTTCAGCAGAAGGGACAAGAGTTATGTTGGTATAATTAGATAAGGAGAGACAGGACGAGACTTAATTTGAGCATTAACCCAGTGAGGACTAGTTGAGCAGAATGGTTTGGTTTCTAATCTCTGTATTTGTAGTGGTTCTGTTCGCCGAGCTGGAAGTTTTTGTTGCAAACGTTTCGTCCCCTGGCTAGGAGACATCATCAGTGCTGTGGAGCCTCCTGCGTGTGCAGGAGGCTCCACAGCACTGATGATGTCTCCTAGCCAGGGGACGAAACGTTTGCAACAAAAACTTCCAGCTCGGCGAACAGAACCACTACAACAAGCACCCGAGCTACAATTCTTCGCACAAACTTTGAATCTCTGTATTTATTTTTATTCGTTCATAGGAAATGGGTACTTTTGGCAGAACAAAGAGTTAATTCCCAAACATAAATTCTACAAGTTGATGATGAACATATGAGATGTAGAGGCGTACACAATGCCCTTCGGCACTGACCCAGCAACAGTGAAGGAACAGCGATATATTTCCAAGTCTGGATGACGAGTGGCTTGGAAATTCTGTGTCTCATGATCCTGCTCCACACCCACCTGATGAAGAAGCAGCCCTTCGAAAGCTAGTACTTCCAAATAAACCTGTTGGACTATAACCAGTTGTTGTGTGATTCTTAACCTCGGTGACTTTCCTAATTAGCCCACATGTGGAACCTTGTCAGAGACTTTACAAAAGTCCATACAAACAATGTCGATGGTTCTGCCCTCAACAATCTTTTTGGTTGTTAATCAAGTTTGTGAGACATGATTTCCCTCATACACAATCATGATGACTATCCCCAATCAGTCCTTGCCTCTCCAAATGCGTGTGAATCCTAACTTTTAGAATCACCTCCAACAGCGTATCCACCACTGATGTCAGACTCACAGGTCTATCGTTTCAAGCTTCTCCTTACATCCTTTCTTAAATAAAGGCACAACATTAGCCACCCTGATTTATTATTGTCACAAGTACCAAGATACAGTGAAAAGTATTGTTTTGCTAACAGACAAATAGTACAGGTAGACAACTCCTTATCCGAAATCCCGAAATCCAAAAAGCTCCAAAGTCCAAAGGATTTTTTGTGAAGTTTTTTCTCATTAACAAGATCGTTTGGCATGCAAACAGTTAACCCAACTCCACACCCATTTGATGCGTGTCACTCAGATGCGACATGTAGGGGTGTAGCCCAGCACTGGCAAGGTTCAATTCTGTTTCAGGGCCTGTTTGGCTCACAGTGAGTCCTGTTCTTCGGAAAGATTTTTAAAAATTTCGCCATCAAACTGCCACTTATTCGGAAATTTGAAAAATTCTGAATTCCGAAAACCAGCTGGTCCCGAGCATTTCGGATAACAGATTATCACCTGTATAATTTTATCAGGGCAATCAAACAGACTGCAGAATATAGTGTTCCAGCCACAGAGAAAATGCAGTGAAAGATCAGCTCTAATGCATGAGAGATCCATTCATCAGTCAGGTGACAGCAGGGAAGAAGCTGTTCTTGAATCTGTTGGTATTTGTGGAGTGAGGTGGTGAATTACTCACTTCAAAACAGCTGTCTTTGCAGCTATGATATTTATGTGGCTGATCCACTTAAACGGCTGGTCAACAGGATCCATAGGATTCCATGTGAAACCATTCATCAATATAGCACAGACTCGACAAACTAACGTTTTGGGCAGGTCAAGTTGTTGTTGCTATGGAGCTGTTTGGTTTGCAGAGATTACTGGGTGATTGGATAGTGACACTGAGCACAAGAGAACATGCAGCCACAGAACCAGAAGGCCACCATTCTGGTCCAGAGTTTGGTCTACCATTCTACACCAGGGCCACAGCATGTAACCTGAGATTCATACCCGTGACAACATCGATCTAACATTTCCCATTGACAAAGGCAACCATCATGGTGCCACAACTGAGTAGGTTAAAGGTCAAGTTAATGCTGTGGATCCTTGACAATGTAAATGTTGCACATGGCATTAAAAGAAGGGTTTACAAAAAAACAGCAGGGCTTTTGAAAAATGCAATCAATTTAAGACGTTGTCTTTGAACTCCCATCACAACAAGATATCAAATCAGAGTGCTGCACAATGCCAATTAACTATCCATAACCACTACCTTACATCCTGCAATTAAACGGTTTTATCAAGGTACATCCATTCCACAACGCAGAACCAAAACGTCAAAAGATCTTCAGATCATACCCAAGCACAGATCCCAACGTAATGTTCTAATTAAATCAGCAAGGTTAAGATGGTTAAGTACTAAAATCTGTGATCTTGGATTGTTGATAATTACAACAGAAGGCAATGGCCTAGTGGTATTATCACTGGGCTGTTAATCCGGGGAGAAAGTAAGGACTGCAGATGCTGGAGATTAGAGTCTAAAAAGTGTGGTGCTGGAAAAGCACAGCCAGTCAGGCAGCATCCGAGGAGCAGGAGAACTGACTTTTTGGGCAAAAGCCCTTCATCAGGAATTCCTGACCATTCCTGATGAAGGGCTTATGCCCGAAACGTTGATTCTCTGCTCCTCGGATGCAGCCTAACCTGCTGTGCTTTTCCAGCACCACATTCTCTACTGTTAATGTAGAGACCCAGCTAATGTTCTAGGGACCAGGGTTTGAATACCACCACGGCAGATGGTGGAATCTGAATTCAATAAAAATGTGGAATTAAAGTGCCTAATGATGACCATCGATTGTTAGAAAAGCCCACCTGGTTTAGTAATGCCCTTTAGGGAAGGTACCTGCTGTGCTTACCCAGTCTGACATACATTTAACTCCAGACCTACAGCAATGAGATTGACTCTTAACTGCCCTCTGGGCAATCAGGGATGAGCAATGAATACTGGCCTAACCAGTAACACCCACATCCTGTGAATGAATAAAGGCAACAAAGAGAGTGATGTATTCTGTGTTCTTGAAGGGGATAAACAGAAAGTTCTCTCAGATGCCAGGAATGTTTCACCCTCAGATCCTTTGTTAAGCTGATTCACTTGGGGAAGTGAGGGACATTATTGATCAACTGCAACGTATCTGGAACATCAATCGCTTTTATTGCTTTGTGCCTTTACACACGTGGAGTAGACCTTTTAGACCACAAGACACGGGAGGAAAAACAGGCCATTCTGCCCATTGAGTCTGCTGTTTGAACTCTGTCACTGTCTCAAATGCTTCTTTCTTGGCCAATGAGACTTGGAGTGGGATTTGAACATGGAGCCTTTGGCTTAGAGGCAGTCACTGACAGAGTCACAAGTGCTCCACAAGGTTGCTACAGAAACAAGCAATGTTTGGGGATTAATGCCCCCAAAACTGGCCGTGATCCCCCTGTGGTTGAACCTTGTCAATGACTCTGGATATGACAGAGTGAGGGAAGGCAAAGAGCACCAACTGAGTCTTGTTCAATGCAGGTTTTAAGCATTAACTCAGGATTTAGTTGTGACTACAAACAGGAACAGACTGAAACTGGGGTGGGTGAGTGGGCTAGGAGGTAGACGCATACATTGTAAACAAAGCACATAAAGATTGACTTCCATTCTCTCCCTCACCAATACAGAGTGAGAATCTGAAAGGAAAACAAAAAGTACTGGCAATATTCAGCAGTATTCAATACTTCAGGCAGTATCTGTGGAAAGGAAGAGAGTTAATATTCAGGTCAATGACCTTTTGTCAGAACTCCAGATCTCTGGGATTTGGATACCACAGCTAGGTCTGAATAGAACCAAGAGCAGAGAAGTTAGAACAGAGTCTCTCTCTGTTTGTATCTGCAACTCATGACTTTTGCTTTATTGTTGACGTGCTCTCCAAGGTACAGTGGTAGCAGATAACTGCACACAGTACTAGCCAGTATACATTTCACAAAAAGCAGGACACCCCCAGCTACATTCAGCACTGGATTTGGTCCATTGTCGTGTTGGGGGAAATCGGACCCTAAAGCAAGTGATGATCGGGTCAGTTCAGCCTTCATCAGTGACGGAGCCAGGTTAAGGAGTGTGTGAGAAGTATGTTCGGATCCCAGCACAAGTGCTCCTTCAGCCCTGCTTAAGGCTTCTTTCCTGGCATGAAGGGCGAGACTGGGTGAAAGAGAAGGGAGAAAAATCTTTGACTGTGGAAAGGGACTGCATTATGGCCTAACATTTCGGAAACAGGTCTTTGTTAACTGTTGTGATGCCCAACACTGCCACAGCTAGACAAGAGCTGAAAATGTGTTGCTGGTTAAAGCACAGCAGGTTAGGCAGCATCCAAGGAATAGGAAATTCGACGTTTCGGGCCAGAGCCCTTCATTAGGATGAAGGGCTTGGATTTGGCTTTCCTTGGATGCTGCCTAACCTGCTGTGCTTTAACCAGCAACACATTTTCAGCTCTGATCTCCAGCATCTGCAGACCTCACTTTTTACAGCTAGACAACAGCATGTTTCTATTTTTGAGTGAATTTGCTCCCCAGCATTTGCTGACACAGCTGGAAAGTACACGCACCTTGTTGGTACCTGTCTCTCAACAAGCCGGCTCCACACGGGCTCAGGTCAGGGTTTCAACTGGACAGCTGTGACTGGGCCGAGGTCTGGATGAGATTGTAACATGACAACCTTGCTGCTGCCATCTTTCAAACCTCCATCTTTGTACAACCAATAGCAGCCTCACCAAATTTACTGTCCTCCGCCATTTTTGTGTTATTCATTCATGGGAATATGGGCATCACTGACAACCATCATGTATTGCCCATCCCTAAATTTCCAGAAGGCAGTTAAGATCCAACTACATTTTGTGGGTCTGGAGTCACATGTGGGCCAGACCGGATAAGGATGGCAGATCCCCTTCCCTAAAGGACAGTGAGCCAGATGGGTTTTTCTGAAAATTGTCAATGGTTTTATGGTTGTCATTAGACACGTACTTCCAAATGACAATTGAATTCAAATTCCACCATCTGCCAAGATGGGACTTGAACCTAAGTCCTCTGAACATGTTCTGAGAAAGGCTAACTAGATCTGAAACATTAACTTTGCAGACGCTGCTAAACCTGCTGAGCTTTTTCAGCAATTTCTATTTTTGTCCCCAGAACATTACCTGGGTCTCTCGATTAACAATATAGTAATAATACCACTAGGCCATCACTTCCCCCCTATTTCTGCTGCAGTCAAACACATCTTCCTCTCCCCTCATTTGCTGGACCATTTCCTCTGTGATATCTTGGTCACTCCTCATGGTTTAGATCAGAGTGGTGCTGGAAAATCGCAGCAGGTCAGGCAGCATCCGCGGAGCAGGAAAATCGTCATTTTGGGCAAAAGTCTTTCATCAGGAATAGGGGACTGATGAAGGGCTTTTGCCTGAAACGTCGATTCTCCTGCTCCTCGGACGCTGCCTGACCTGCTGCGATTTTCCAGCATCACTCTGATCTAAACTCTGGTTTCCAGCATCTGCAGTCCTCAGTTTTGCCCCCTCCTCATGGAGGCTTGCCATACAGTTGTAGAAGGTTTAACACTTGCCCTTTTCCCTCCTCACTGCCCAGCCTCCCAACCATAGCTTCCAGGTGTAGCAGGGACATTTATATCGTTTAGTCTAGGTACAACACATCTAATTCTTCATGAAGGAGCGATGCTCCGCAAGCTAGTGTGCTTCCAATTAAACCTGTTGGACTATAACCTGGTGTTGCGTGAATTTTAATTTAAAAAAACCAGCAGTCACTGCTTTGGATCTGAAGTTGCAAAGTCTCAGGGCCTTTTCCCAAACCTAAACCATTTGGACTTGACCTATTTGCAGTCATTTCAATGTAGATTAGAAGACCAAGCAGAAGACATGGTGTACTCACTTCAGTGTATTGAAACTTCACATTTATGACAATGTTTCGGTTGCTGTGCTTCCTGGTAATGCTGTTATCCGCTACCTCCGGGATAGGCTCCAGGTCTCTGGGAAAACTGTATTCCATCCAATGCTGCCATGACAACCGTTGTCTCTCTTCTGCTCTCTCCTCACAGAACTGCCGCATACTCCCACGAAACTCATTCACCTCAGAATCATGCAGACTATCAAACTCATGGAGACCTGCAACGAAGCATCGACAAAGCATCCAAACATTTTCTTGTAAGACTTCAGAAACCAAAAAACATTGCCAACTAATTGTTAAAATTAGAATTAGAACTAGGGTTATTGTCACATGTATTCAAATTACAAAAGCATAGGAGTACAGTGAAAAGTGCACAATTTCATCAACTCACAGCATCATCTTAGGAACAACGTGCATTTCATTAATGAGAATTCACTGTAACACAATTGATGAATTGGGGGACACTGTTCCTATAGCGTGAACTTTTAAGCGGTGGATTGGTTAAAATGCAATTCTGGCCCCATTAGTCTAAATAGTGCTGCTATTATCCGATTTTCTTATAACATGGGATTGCATGAGAATGGAACTACTGCATTATAGCTGAATTGACTGTCCAAAGTAGCTAGGTACAAATCTTAGGTACAAAAATAGAGAAAATAAAGAAAAGTTACACCACATTGAACAGTGAGTTAGGAAAATATGAAATAAAGCTTAAAAAAAAAGACATTACAGTCTTTCAATAACACCTTGCATGTGGTCTGACCGGGTTCCACCAGTTCCCATCTTGGAGGGTGTAGGGATAAGATAGATGGATATTATGTTCATATAGTATACACACACCCGTCTGTTTACACTCCCTGTCCTTTGAACTCTACTCAAGAGTGTCGTGCTCTAAAAGCACAGCAAGTCAGGCAGCATCTGAGGAGCAGGAGAGTCGACGTTTCGGACATAAGCCCTTCATCAGGAATGTTGAAGGAATTCCTGATGAAGGGTTTATGCCTGAAAAGTCAATTCTCCTGCTCCTCGAATGCTGCCTGACCGGCTGTGCTTTATCAGCACCACACTCTCGACTCTGATCTCCAGCACCTGCAGTCCTCACATTCTCCTTTGAACGCTACTCTCATTCTGAAAATAAAACAAGATGAAGAAGCTAAATACAAAGAGTCCAGAGGAATAGCAATCCCTCCCACTAGTTATTCTGATCTGTCATCCCCATTAATACACAATTTTACTTAGGTTAGAAAAAACACTGGGAGAGGGGGTAGAAGCTTATCAGGGGTTAGGCAGCGTTTCAGTTAAAATAAGATTAGCCATAATCTTATTGAATGGGGGAGCAGAGTTGAAGGGCCGAGTGGCCTATAGTTGTTCCTTGGAGAAAGTGATGCTGGAGATTAGAGTCAAAAGGTGTGGTGCTGGGAAAGCACAGCAGGTCGGGCAGCATCCGAGAAGCAGGACAGTTGATGTTTCGGGCATAAGCCCTTCATCAGGAATGTTGAAGGAATTCCTGACGAAGGGCTTCTGTCTGAAACATTGACGCTCCTGCCCCTCAGATGCTGCCTGACATGCTATGCTTTCCCAGCACCACATTTTTTGTTTGTGTACTTGATAGACACAGTGAATCCACGTGTGACACTTTTAACCCTGCAATTTCCTGGGTGAGGCAAAAAAACTCATCTCATCAACCTGTGAATTTATCTGATTTAAGTTATGAAAAAATTCTTTTTCTAAGAGAAAACTACTTTCTAGTTAACAATGGGAACAGTCATGAGTATGTTTTTAAAAAATTCATTAAGAACTTTGAGATCGATCGAGTGGCTGCCTCTTATCCAAACTCCCGATGTTTTAATTGATTCGAACTTGCCAATGAACACACTGTGAACACTCATTCCTCCCCCAGACATTTTGTAACAACACAGCACTCAGCTCAAAGCTGAGAGTGGGGCTTGAACATACAATATTCCGGCTTAGAGAAGGAGTACTAGCAAAGAAGCAACAGGTGGTTCGTGTGTGGAATGAACTTCCTGAGGAAGTGATCCATGTGGGTACAATTACAACATTTAAAAGACTTTTAAATGGATACATGAATAGGAAAGGTTTGGAGGGATATAGAATATAGAACAGTACAGCACTGCACAGGCCCTTCGGCCCTCGATGTTGTGCTGCCCTTTTATCCTACTCTAAGATCAAACTAACCTAAATATCCTTCATTTTACTATCAGTTAGCCTATCCGAGAGTTGCATAAATGTCTCTAATGTATCTGACTCTGTGTATTTCACACACCCACCACTCTGTGTAAAGAACCTACCTCTGACATCTCCCCTAAACCTTCCTCCGATCACTTTAAAATTATGCCCCCTTGTGAGAGATATTTCCATCATGGGAAAATGTCTCTGGCTGCCCACTCTATCTATGGGCTAGGAGCAGGAAGGTGGGACTAGTTTAGGTTGGCATTATGTTCAGCATGGACTGCTTGGACCAAAGGGTCTGTTTCCATGCTGTACGACTCTGTGGCTGGGACTGTTGGACTGATAACAGGAGAAATGCACCCAATAAAGCAGCATAGCCACATTCAAGCCACAATTTGTCAGCCAGAAAATGTAATAAGAACAACATGCACTGCTAGTGCTTTCAAGGAGCTAAAATCAAAAGCCCTTTTTGAGTTAAAAGAGACAATTTAAAATTCAAGTTTCAAACATTATTATTTCATAATGATCCCAATTGAAAAGTAAACAAATATTGTAGCTGGAACCCTGCAATACCTATTAGGAACTAACACTCCTCTGAACTCTTTACTCTGTATTCAGGTGTAGAAACCAAAATAAGTGAGTAATGATGGTAAACTGAGTGACCTCACATCATCCAGAGGCCTGGTGCACTTTTGACTTTGTAAGACAATATTTTAAATGTGTTTAGAACTTCAACTGGATTTTTTTTTGGAATATCCCCATCTCTCAATGTCAACACATTCCAAAAGATTGGAACTCCGCCCTGTACCATAAGAGTCAAATCACAGTCATGTCCCTTACAGAATGTGTTTCTCCCAGCCGCATGTAGCATCTCTGAGGTTTAAATCGGTTGCACATCCCGGTTGACGTGTTGCTAATGAACATTCCCATGGGTTTTGTGTTGCAATAAGCAATAAAGAGCTGTAATAACAACTCCCTTTCCCAGCAGAACTGAATCACAGTCATAATTTCTCCCAGTACGATGGATTACAATCTACTGAGGCTCCATGTACAGTTCAGTCCTGCAGCAAAACTCAGATATCCATTCCCAAACTCGCAAATATTTCATAATTTCCAATTGCTTTTCACCCTGATTATTGCAAATGAGCAGCAGGAGGGATAAGTGTGAATCTATTGGCCTATTCCATGTTTGGGTTACAATTGACAACTGAAGTACCATCTGCCTACAGAAGATAGGGACTGTACTCCCAGAGAGTTGACTAACAGGCACACCAGGTATGTCCACAAATAGATCTTCATAGCACACCCAACGAAGTAACAGGAGGGAATCTGATCCCATGGATGTCGCAGGATGTTGCTTTCCTTTGGAATACTGCGCTACCACACTCCCGAACCCCGAACCCCAACCCCCCACCACCCCCACCTTCCCTCCCCCCACCTCCCCCCCACCCCCGGGGAAGGCTGCATCTGTCTTGGATTGAGAAGCCGCTGCTGGGTTGCTCCATCTGTGGTGATGCCATTCCCATTACAATAATTCCAGCTGAATTATTTACATCATTGTACCTCATGTGTAAGAAACACAAATATCAGTCTATAGAAATATATGGTGTCACTCACACATATCCAGCTTTAGCCTATGGAAGGAGCAATAGAAGGTAGAGGAGGCTGAAAGTCCACTTCACTCCAGGCAACACCCTCAATGGATCATCAGGAGTAGGCATGGACCATTTGACCCTCCAAGCCTCTCTGCCATTTGAGAAGCCCATGGTTGATCTCCTATGGCCTTACTTCATTTACCTGTCTTACCCAAGCACCATCCAAACCCTGAGTTGGGCGACTCAGCCATGAATACATGGGAAGATCAATCCTCTGGGATACAGAATTCCAAAGTGTGGACTCTGGAGCATGAGGCAAATGAATTCCACGTCTCGGTCTTGAACAGGAGACCTTTATTTTGAAACTGTGCCTCCTGGTTCTAGGTCCCCCCAGGAGAGGATGTACTCTCCCAGCCTGTGAAGCCCCCTCAGAGTTTTGGAATGCTTCAATAAGACCACCTCTCTCTTTATAAACAGTAGCAAATACAGGCCCAACCTGCTCAACGTCCCTTTGTAACACAAACCCTTCAGCCCAGCACCAGCCCTGCCAACTAGAAAGTAACACTGCTCATGTGCATTGAACATTCTGGAACCCTTAAAGTAGAGCTCAGCTCTTCCAGCAATACTTTATGCAATGTGTCTACGGATGTGGGCAAGTTGATTGACAGTTGCTTTGTTGAATATTCCCTACTGGAAAGTGATTGGATTACGGGTGAAAAATAAGATCAAGTCTCTTGCAACAGCTACAGTTTACTGACCATCATGGCTATACAGGCCGGCATGTTCACCACCAAGTGGTAACATGCATTGTGGCATCCACACAGATAGCAGGCACCCCACTGTGAAAGGGAAGGCGATCTGAAAACTTAATACCTTCAGGGGAAAGTGTCGGTGAAAGTTCCAATTGGTCGATACTTTTTTAGGGTAGAATCAGAAAGTAATTGCTGAAATGGTTTAAGGAGCATCGCTGCAGATTTCCCCAAGCCTGGTGACACGGAATAATGTGCACTGACTGGATCAGAAACATCTTCGACTTACCCTTTCCAATGAGAAGGCTGATCTGGGAATTAATGAGCTTTTCTTCTCGGTCTCCTTCTCTCGCTACAAGTTTCAGGATCGGGAGGAACGGTCGTACATCACAGAGGCGCCGGTGTTCATCTTCGAGCTCTTCCTGTTCCGCTGTGTGGTTGATGCAGGTGAAGACGTAGGCATCTGGCTTGTTTAAAGTATGGAAGAGGGGTTGGTGCTGCGCCTGCTGCCAGAGTAACTACAAAAGAAAAGACAACACTCATTACTTTGGCAAATATCATTTAAGGAAAAGCAGGATTCCAATCAGAGATGACGAGATCCAGTATGGTCTCCTGGAAATGTCCTTTCAGGATAAATCAGCTATTGCAGAGAAACTATCAACTTTCCATTCTTACCCACTTCATTTGCAATTAAAATTTCACTTTGTCCTGCAGCAGTTCAATAAGGCAGCTCACTCCCCCACCCCCCCACCCGCACCCCACCTTCTCCAGGTCAGTTAGGGACGGGCAATAATGACAGCCAGTGGTGCCCATATACCATGAGTGAGTAAAGAAAATGTACCAGTGTTGATCAGTGAACCCTTTAAGAGGATGGGCAAGAGGTTTCTACAGCAACTGCCTTCTTGTGTTCGATTTTTAATCTACACCAATTCCTCCAGTGCATGTTTGTGGATCAATGTATTAACAAGGTACAAATCAGGTAGGCAGAGGGTCCATCAGCAGCACATACAGATTTTAAGATAATTGACAAAATAACTGGGGACCAATGACGAGATCTTTTCTTATGTAAACACAGTGAATCAGTATGACCTAAAATGCAACATGAGTGGAAGCAGACTCAATTGCTACCTTCAACAGGGGAAATTGGTAATGTACTTGAAAGACAGACACAGGGCTGTGGAGAAGCAGCTTTGAAGAATAATGGGACAACTCTTTCAGAGAGCAAGCACATGCTAAATGGGCTGAATGGGCTACTTCTGTACTGACTTTCCAACCCGGTGTGACTGGAGTGCGAGAGAGTGGATTGTCCGCTCGGAACATCACCCATAGGGTCCATTGGACATTTTATTCCATCATTGCTGTTCCTGTTTCTCTTCCAAAAGAACAGAGATCATCTCCTCTCCAGCTTCAATCTACCCCGCAGACAGTAATCCCACAAACTCCAGAGCAGGGCACTGTGTGTTATTGTCTTGTTTGTGTGACTTCATGCTCTGCAGAATGTGCAATTATAATGTGCAATTTTCAATGAAGTTTGGGAAAAATAAAATTTAAAAAGATCCGTCCTTTTCCTGGATCAAAACCCTAATGGTCCCTATTAATGCGGAAACACAGTCAGGGCTAATGTTCTCCAGCAATACTGGATATACTTGGATGTACAAATCTCAAGCCAGTTATAATCAGCTGGGTGGAGAACTTGGATAAAAACTCAGGAGGATCGAGGTCTATTCTCAAAATCTTGGAGTCTGTTTCTAAACCTTTTTAGGAACATTAATATGAGTAAACTGAAGTGTTCCCTTTCTGAAATAACAATACAGTATTCGGTTGCATTTACAGAAGCAGTGTGTGCAATCCTTCCTCAGAACTGTTGGACAGGAACTTCCGTCCAAGTCATTTACCGTCAATAATGGGGCAACATCTGCAACTTCTGTGAAACATTGTGATGACCTGCGGAAAAAAAAGCTACAAAGTGTCAAAGTCCTGGTCCGTTAACAGCAGCTAATCAACTTCCCATGGCCGAACTGTACAGCATGAAGGGAGGCCATTCAGCCCACAATGCTTGTACTTGCTCTTTGAAAGAAATGTCCAATCAGACCCCGTCTGCCTCACTTGTTCCCAGCATTAGCACAGTGCAGCAGCAAACACTGCCTCAGAAAACCAGGGTCTAAAATGATTTTGGTAAAAGGCTTTTCTGGCATAGACATCTCATCGCCCCACTCATTCTCTGTCGCCCGAACAAGTTGCCTGTCCAAGTATTGATCCGATTCCTTTCAGAAAGCCTTGGTTGAACCTGCTTCCATTGTCCACCATGACAACTTGAGATAAAGAAGAGAAACCTCACTCTGTGAAAGTGATTGGACCTGCCCCCGTCAGCTCAGTTGTATTAGAAGCAGAATGACAGTGCTCCCATGGTGTGGTGGTAGCGTCTGTATCTCTGAGTTAGGAGGAACCTGTTCTATATGTGCGATAACATCTCTGAACAGAACACACCCAGCAGACAACTAAATGCAGCACAGTTTGAAATCAATGACTGAACTACATTAAGTTTATTGAGATCCTATAAAAAGGGCCTTTCATATCATGTGCAGGGCCTCAAACCTTGCTTGTAGGGAATTAGAAAGTACGCTACACTGCAGCATTCTAGCGGGCACCTTTCAATCTGAGGTCAAACTGTTTATTCATATTTTAAGGCCACAACTTTGGGTTAACAGCACATCAGAGGTCAGTTGTTGGTTAAGCAAATCTTGAGGTTTACGAGAGATTACTGACAGATACCTATAGGTGTAGGTTTTTGTTTAAATTTTCCGATGTTTTGTATAAATCACTGGGTCAGCTGGGAGCCACTGAGTTCGGGCTGCAGTTTGTGAAGCAGGAAACTTGGGGAGAAAGTTTGTGAAAGGAGATAGACCCTAAAGACAGGATTCTTAACGAGCATAGAGAAACAAAGATCCAGCACTGCAGATATATATCAATATAGGAATGGAGGCAACCTGGGCTCGAAAAAGCTGACAGGGTTTTCAGAGTGTTCCTTTTTGGCAGAATAGCACATGGAAGGATGCACTGGGCTAGGTCATAGTTACCCCCAAGTACACCTCTGGGCACCTTAAACATAGTGTTTTAGAGAATCCCAGCCTCTGACCCCACATTAGTACAATAAGCTGAGGTGAGATATGAAATTATGAAAAAAATACTTGAGATATTAGTGGAACATTGAGGAAGAATTTAATAGGTAGTCTATTTAAAATTACAAATTTATCCAGGGTAAAAAATGAGGTCTGCAGATGCTGGAGATCACAGCTGAAAATGTGTTGCTGGTTAAAGCACATCAGGTTAGGCAGCATCCAAGGAACAGGAAATTCGACGTTTCGGGCATAAGCCCTTCATCCTGATGAAGGGCTTATGCCCGAAACGTCGAATTTTCTGTTCCTGGGATGCTGCCTAACCTGCTGTGCTTTAGCCAGCAACACATTTTCAGCTACAAATTTATCCAGGTGTGTTGAAAACCAGATGAAGTACTGATGAAGTGGACATAAACGCATTGGAAATATGAAGGAAAGAGAGAGGAGAGGTGTAACTCCCTCAGGATTATTCAGGATGCACACTGCCTTACCAAGGATGACAACAATATGATAAAGTCAGAAGTCACACGACTCCAGGTTATAGTCCAACAGGTTCACCTGACGAAGCAGTAGTGCTCTGAAAGCTTGTGATTTCAAATAAACCTGTTGGACTATAACCTCATGTGATTTCTGATTTTGCTCCCCTGCCCAAGTCCAACACCGCACCTCCACATCAACGTCAAGATACTTTAAAAGGGAGCTTGAAAACTCCAAGAGAGTATTGTGTGGTAGAGAGCGCGACTGAGACATCCTGAAACACAAATGGCCACCTCCTGGAGGTTTAAAGGGACCACATCCTCATGACAAGTGATGTTTGACTAATTACCTTTTTGATGTATTTGATTGTGGAACTACGAGGCACAAAGAAGTTCAAGTAAATCCCTGTCGGCAACAGGAATTCAACCTCCACATCTGGACTCTCATCTTCAGTCCAGAAATCCTGATTGTAATGTATCCCCGGAGGCATTATGGTCAATTATTGGCTGCGATTGCCCCCTGCAATACAAAAGGAGAAAATGGATGATGAAATAGTGAGCCCTCAGTGTCAGATCAAAACACAATGCAAATTAATTCAAGCTGCATCAGCCTCTTAAGTTTGTAGAATTCTGATCTGGATTTGGCATATTATTTGAGTTTCGAAAAAATGAGGAGAGGGAGAGAGGAGCAGAAGGTGAAGTAGTGCTCCATGTCTCAGGGACATTTCAGGTTCTCAGTCTTGTCACACAGATGAGCAAATCCTATACGTGTCACTTCCCCGATGAGCAGGAGGAACAAACAACTTCCTAACAGGAGCAGGGCTCTGAAGGCGAGTGCTTCCAAATAAACCTGCTGGACTATAACCTAGTGTTGTGTGATTTTTAACTCTCTAATAGACACTCAAAGAAAGGTTGACTCAATTAGATAAACAGCACAGAAGTTGCTGTATTTGTGAGACCACATCGTGATTACTGTGTACAGCAGTGGTCTTTCTATTTCAGGAAGGACATAAGTGCATTGAAAGCAGTTCAGAGAAGGTTTATTTGACTAAGACCTGGAATGGGCAGGTCCTCTTATGGACAGGCTAGGCTTGTACCCACTGGAGTTCAGAAAAGCAAGAGGTGACTCGATTGAAACATATTTGATGCTGAGGGGTCTTGACCAGGAAGATATGGAGAGGATGTTGCCCCTTGTGGGGGAGAATCTAGAACTAGTGTCACAGTTTGTAAATAAGAGACCATCTATCTAAGATAGAAATAAGGAGGAACTTTGTTTCTCACAGAGGGTTGTACATTTTGAGAACTCTCTTCCTCAAAATTCCTTGAATATTTTTAAGGCAGAGATAGATAGGTTGTTGTTTAGCAAGGTGGATGGAAGGTTCTAGGGGTTGCGCAGGGTGAGGGAGTGGAATGTTGAGAAATCAGATCAGTGGTGATCTTACTGAATGGCGATACAGGCTTTCCACTGTTCCTGCAGAATATGATGGCAGAGTCGACTTGAGGGGCCAGATGGCCTACTCCTATTCCTATTTCTTATGGAATTAACCTCCTTTAAACCTCAAATATGGGTTTATATACACATTTATAAACAAATTTAAATACTGCACATATTTACAAAAGACCTGGATTTTCTCTTCTTTCAAGTCAAAATAAGCATATTTTTCAATTAAATGCAAGATGCTAAACAGTTTCGGTGTTTGGATTGTTTGACACAGTGAGGGAATAGTTGCAATTTCAGACATTCAGGAATGAGGAATGAAGCATTTTCATTGGCAGGTTTCCCCCAGAAATGGGATGGTCCGAGATCACTCCATCCCCACCCCCTCGCCACAGTCCATGGACAGAAACAGAAAACCAGAGGGTCACCAGGAGGGAATAGAAAGCCAGACGTCGAGATGGAGCAACACATGGTAAAGTGACACTCTTCTGCCTTTGTGACATGACTATTTCATTCATTCACTGCTGCTACATTTAGTCCAACGTTTGAACTTCGGAAATTGGAGCAGGAGTAGGTCTTTCGGCCTGTCAGTCCTGCTGCTCTATTCAACAACATCCCAGCCAATCTGCTGAGGTTCAAATTCCACCTTCCTGCCCACTCCTGATAATCTTTGATTCCTTGCCTTGCGAGAATTTCCCATCTTGGTCTTCAAAGTATGCGAGTACTTCACCTCTAGCACCTTCTGAGGCAGAGCATTGCAAAGTCTGAAAGAAACAATTTGTTCTCACTTCTGACCTAGAAAGGTGACCTCTGGTGTTAAAAAACATGTCCCCCTGGTTTTGGACTCACCCACAAGAGGAAACACTGGGTGGAGTCTGAGAGGGGCCTGAACAGCATGGGTTATGGTGGCAAATGTGGCTGAATCACAGGAGAAGTTCAGAGAGGCCTATCGCAAGGTCAGGAGCATCTTCGAAACTAAGCTCCGGGCGTCAAGGTGAGATTTGTCCAGGGCAGTGAAGAGTAAGGGGGCGGCACGGTGGCTCAGTGGTCAGCACTGCTGCCCCACAGCGACAGGGACCGAGTTTCGATTCCAGCCTTGGGCAACCAACTGTATGGAGTTTGCACATTCTCCCCGTGTCAGTGTGGGTTTCCTCAGTGTGCTCTGGTTTCCTCCCACAGTCCAAAGATGTACAGGTTAGGTAAATACAGGTTAGGTGAATTGGCCATGCTAAATTGCCCATAGTACTCAGGGATATGTAGGTGAGGTGCATTAGTCAGGGGTAAGTATAGGATAATATGATAGGGGAATGGGTCTGGGTATGTTACTCTCCGGAGGGTCAGTGTGCACTTGTTGGGCTGAGGGGTCGGTTTCCACACTGTAGGGATTCTATGACTCTATTGTTTGTTAATTAACTGCAGATCTCACCTCACTCATACTCATCGTTCTATCACACCACCCACTCTCTGAGAATTCTCAACAAGTGAGTCAGATATGTGGGTATCTGCTCCCTTCAGCTCATTGCTTGTTTCAAAGGACTTCCACATTGGAGCAATATCTCAGGGCATACTCCCTGGGTGCAATAAACCACATTCACAGACATTTTTATCCCTGTTTCTTCACGGATTGAGGACATCGCTGGCTGGGCCAGCATTTATTGCCCATCTCTCGTTGCTCAGAGCTCATTGCTGTGGGTCTGGAGTCACATGTAGGCCAGACCAGATAAGAATGGCAATTTCTTTCCCTCAAGGATATTAGTGAATGAGATGGCTTTTTCCAACAATTGACAACAGTTTTATGGTCATCATTCAACTCTTAATTTGAGATTTTTACTGAATTCAATTTCCAACATCTGCCAGGGTCAGATTCGAATCTGGGTCCCTGGGACATTTCCTAGGTCTCTGGATTAATAGAACATTCCTAATGAAGGGCTTATGCCCGAAACGTCGAATTTCCTGTTCCTTGGATGCTGCCTGACCTGCTGCACTTTTCCAGCAACACATTTTCATCTCTGGATTAATAGACAATACTAAACCATCGCCTCCCCCCTTGGCATCCGATGTGCGCCAGGCTCTGAGAACCCTCATAGTACATCTCCCATCCACTCCTAGAATGCTTCTACACTTCAATATTCTACCTCAGGACTGACTTTCCTACGGCTCTGGGCACACTTCCAGATGCTGTGACTGCTTTAACCCGGGTGGTTAAGCTCAGACCAGGCTGGGCAGGGTGTGGTGTCATGGCCCCTTCTGCGAGCCCGGGGGGAAGGGGAAGTTCTATCCACCAGGCCTCCAGCTTCCTGCCCACATCTCCCCCTGTCTGCCACATCCATGCAGGGCATCTCGAGATTGACTGCGATTGTCTGGGTGCACAACGGGATTTTAAAGATGATGCTGTTGCTAGGGATACTGTCCCAATCTGGGATATCCTGACAGAGGTGAGTTGGTCTGGTTATGTTGAGTGGTGGAATGGACCAAGAGCCGGAGCTACAAAACGAGCTGGGTTTGGCAACAAAACTCACAAAGAGTAAAAAAATCACTCCAAAAATCTCAAGACTGAGCATAAGATCCAACCCTCCCTTTGCACGTCCACCTTAAACTGAACGCTAGAATCAGACTGTGCAGAAAGACGCCACTCACCCCATCTCAATCTGTGTCATCTCTGGAAAAGAGCAACCCAATTAGTCTGGTTCTCCCACTCCTTACCCAATACTCTGCCATTCCTCACCTCTCCACCCCCCATCATTTTGAGGAGATACATTTAAAATAAATTTGCATTGTATCTGTGCCCCTCACTCTTGCAGGTAGTGAGGTTCCAGATCCCAAGTTGCTCCGTGAATTAAAAGCTTCGTCATTTCACCAAACGCCTTTCTTACTGGTGATGTACCACTCTGATCTAACAAAAGCCACTGTCAAACCGCAATAAATAGCAATGGAGCGCTCACACTGAACTCAGAACTGATGTTTACATAGCAGCAACTGAACAGCAACAACCACAAACAAGCCACTCGCAGAAACAGAAGCTTGTGAAAGGCTCACGGAATCAGTTGTCGCAGGGGTGCAGCGGTCCTGCAGAGACACTGCCTTGCACGTATTCACATGGGGAGCTCTCCTACAGCTTCCACCCCAAATTGTCACAGAGCAGGGCCAGTGCTGTCCGCAAGCACTCATTCACACCTCAGGCAGGGGGCTTGTGGAACTTTCTCCCCCAACCGCCCTGCACCCCCCCAACCCCCAAAAAGCCAGAAAACGTAAAAACTTGAGATATTT
Source organism: Hemiscyllium ocellatum (assembly GCF_020745735.1). Taxonomy (NCBI): domain Eukaryota; kingdom Metazoa; phylum Chordata; class Chondrichthyes; order Orectolobiformes; family Hemiscylliidae; genus Hemiscyllium; species Hemiscyllium ocellatum. Next base: position 40,034,017 of record NC_083437.1, on the reverse strand, counting down.
TGTTGCAAAGAAGACTGAAAGGAGATGGAAGGGTGGATGGAGTTAGGAAGATACAGCTCAGCAACTGACTGATGAATGAAAGGTACAACAAGGTTGAGGGGCTGAACAGCCTCCTCCAATGGTGAATTTTCTTTGAAGAGGCGGGGGAGGTTCTGGGGACATAGGGAGCTATAGTGCAAAAGGACAGAATTGTTGAACCTTACAGGATAGAGGAGATCACGCAGTCATCATAGGTTTACTGGTTCCTAGATGGATCTGTCCATTGTGGTTTGGCACCTTAGCTTTCTTGCCCAAAGATCTGCCAACTTGTCTCCTTCAAGTATCTGTTTTTTTAAAGAGTTCCTAGAGAATTTGATTCCACCAGCCTGTTTGATCGTGCCTTCCAGGTCATAATCCTGTGGGTAAACTTCCACATCTACCCTCTTCACTCATTATTTCATGTTCGGCGACCAGACCATTCCTACCACCAAAATGGCCCAGAATTTTAGGCCAATGCACTCCTGGGATCCAGAATGGATCTGGGTGTGACCAGAAACCGAGGAGATGAGTGCGAGGTCGGAGTCCGAGATGCAGTAGCCAGGGGAGGTAGTGAAGGATAGAATGAGCTGGGGGAGTCAAGGAGCAGGTGGGGCTACATGTGGGCCTGAAGGAGTGCAGAGTGTTGCACAGACCAATATTCAAATGTTGTGTTGGGCAGCTAAAGACTTTCAGAGATGTGGGGTTTGGTTACAAACGATAGTTTAGCACAGACACCAGTTTCCACATTTTCTCCCCTTCTGGACTCTTTCCCTGTCGAAGAGCAAACTCCTCACTGGGAAAGCAAGGAGCCCTTCTTTATAAAACAAAATGGATGCCACAGGGCACAGCATCTTCCATTATAAAGTGTTTGGATTCACCCTGCTCCAACACACTGAGGGCCACTTTCTGTGTCGGTGGTACTTGAACCAGGGTCTCCTGTCTCAGAGGTAGGGATGCTATCACTACACCACAAGAATCTTCAAGCAGATGAGCTCTGGATGTGGTTGAGAGCAGATAGTACTCGTTGGAGGGCTTTTGTGGTAGCATCCATACCTTTGAGACAGGATTCACATCCCACCTGCTCCAGAGATATACCTGAAACAGGTCGAATCAAAAATATCCAGTTGATCCTTAGACTGGCACTTTTAAAGCAGATGCAGAACCAGGCACAGATTCCGTTAGTACTGTCCAGGTTGGCACGCTGTAACAAGGGAAGTTGAGTTTTTTATATTTCTGGTTTCTTTCCCCAACAGCGTGTAGTAATCAGTTCTCCTGTGAATGATTTGCTACAATCTCACTCACATGTCGAAAGCACTTTCAGTCACAGCTTTCAAACAGGAAGCTCATGTCCAGTATAGCCCAACCTTAAAGACGGTTTGGTCAAAATGTAATTCAGAAATAGCTTCTGGAAGGAAGATTAACTGCAACATGATGAGCAATGAAGGAAAGCAGGAAATAACCAATGAGGAAGAAGAAACATAAAAATCGATGACAAAGAAGACAGAGCTACAACAAACAGAGAAGACTGGCAGATGTTCATGAAACACACTCAAAACTGTGCAGTCAACGATTCGATGAACAACGCTGAACTTGACAATATTGAAAAGTCATTTAGATTAGAGTTAGGAATACATTAGGTGTTGCACCTGTCACTTCCTCCAAAGACAAGTCAAGCTATTTAAAGACTGTGACCAGCAGTTATGAGGAAGTAAGCCACAAAAAAACAGGGGTTTTACAACTTTTGTCAACAAGCTTTTTTGAGTGATTCTTAGTTCCCATGGCTTATCAGATACTGACAATGACATGTGATGTTCCTCAGGGTGATGTTCAGGGTAGCAGGAATCAGGTTAGTGAGCCCAGAGAGCCCATCAGAAAGTATCAGAGGGTGTGCCCAGCTGAGCCACCCTGACTGAGAGGGTGGAGGTGAAGAGGGTGAGGAAGAGACAGGAGGATTTTCCTGGCTGTTGTGTATGGCCTTTTCCCAAACTATTTTTTGGATCTTGCATACAAAGTTAAAAATCATATGACACCAGGTTATAGTCCAACAGGTTTATTTGGAAGCACTAGCTTTCGGTTCCACAACCACCTGATGAAGGAGCGTCGCTCCGAAAGGTAGTGCTTCCAACTAAACCTGTTGGACTATAACCTGGTGTTGTGTGATTTTTAACTTTGTACACTCGAGTCCAACACCAGCATCTCCAAATCTTGGATCTTGTGGTGTGTTGGTAAGTCATTCACAGGAGAACTGATTATCGCACGCTCTTAGGGAATGAAATCAGAAATATAAAAAACTCAACTTTCCTTTTTACAGAGTGCCAGCCTGGACAGTACTAACGGAATCTGTGCCTGGTTCTGCATCTGCTTCTTCGGTGTGGTACTGGGTAAGGGATGCTTGGGGCAATCCACTATCACCAACCCTCTTTTGTCTGTGTTTTGCTTGGGTCTATCCAAGTGATTTGCAATGGGAGATACACCTTCTTAGATTATCTACTGATGAGGCATGGTTTTTAGATTAGAGGAAGATATATTGCATTACGGAACTTTTGAATTTTCTAAAGAAGAGCCTTTGGATGTGAAACATTAACTCTGTTTCTCTCTCCACAGATGAAGCCAGATCTGCTGTGGTTTTCCAACACTTTCTGTTTTTGCTAGTGGGCAGCACGGTGGCACAGTGGTTAGCACTGCTGCCTCACAGCGCCTGAGACCCGGGTTCAATTCCCGACTCAGGCGACTGACTGTGTGGAGTTTGCACGTTCTCCCCGTGTCTGCGTGGGTTTCCTCTGGGTGCTCCGGTTTCCTCCCACAGTCCAAAAGATGTGCGGGTCAGGTGAATTGGCCATGCTAAATTGCCCGTAGTGTTAGGTAAGGGGTAAATATAGGGGTATGGGTGGGTTGCGCTTCAGCGGGTCGGTGTGGACTTGTTGGGCCGAAGGGCCTGTTTCCACACTGTAAGTAATCTAATCTAATCTGAATACAACAAATCCTGTTACTGTTGAATTTGGTACCAGCACATAGGGCTCTTTCAAGGTGCAACTCGCAGAAGAATACCTGATGAGCTTATCTCTCTATCATCATTTAGCTTCAATAATAAATTAGACAGTATTATTTTTAAAGGATGGAGCTGGGGAGAAGAGGACATAAACAAGTAATTTGTGAGGTAAGCGTTTGGCACTAATAGTTCCTCGTGTGGCCATGAGTGATTTTGATAACTGGTAATTGGTTAATTAGAGACTTGTTTTCTTTCAAAACTGAAATGAGCAAATGTATGTTAAAGTCTGTTTCTGAGTGGACCTGTGGGACAGTGAAAGACCTTTTCCCTAAGGTGGGGGAGTTTAAAACCAGGGGTCATTTTTTAAAGGCGAGAGGAGAGAAGATTTAAAAAAGACATGAGGGGCAACTTTTTTACGTAGAGAGTGGTTGGTGTGTGGAATAAGCTTCCAGTGGAAGTGGTGAATGCAGGCACAGTTAGAACACTTAAAAGACATTTGGATAAGTACATGAATAGAAAGTTTGGAGGGATATGGGCCAAACACAGGCAAGCGGGACTAGTTTTGTTTGGGAATACAGTCGGCATGGACTGGTTGGACCAAAGGATCTGTTTCCGTGCTGTATGACTCTATGATACAATTGCACACAATAACGTTTTCGCAGTTCGTGTCCCACACTGCTTAGTTTGGGCAAATTGTTTTGATCAGTTTTTGGAGCTGGTCATTCACTGTTCAGATCATTCACATACATTAAAATTAACTGAGCACCAGTTAGGTTCGGTGAAAACCTGTGCTCATCAAAATGAACAATTCACGGGAGCATTCACACCATACAACGGCTGGCTGCCTACTGGCTTTCCTATGCTTATTTTTCTATCCATTCACGGGATACGGGTCTCAGTATTAACTGCCCAGAGTCACATATAGGCCAGACCAGGTAAGCACAGCACTTTCTTTTTGCTAAAGGGCGATGCTGTATTTTTATAACAATGGTTTAATCGTCATCATTAGACTCTTGATTCCAAATGTTTACTAAATTCAAATCCCACCATCTGCCACAGTGTCTAGATTAATAGTTTAGTGTTAAATATCTCCAAGGTAAAAAGGAAAAGAAAAACAGAATTATGAAGTGAAATGAAGACAAATTAGTTTAACGTTTTTTGGCCATCATTTAGCAAATTAAGTGTTCCCATGTGTGTTTGAGAGCAGCAGTGCCCAGTGTCATATATCTGTATAAAAAAGGTTACATCAAAATGTAAGGGTTATAAAATGTATCATTATCAACCTAGAAATCATGGTTTTGTTTCAAAAAAAATTATTCTTATGTCACAATCAAAAATAATACAAATGATGATGCAGAAAAACCGCAGTCCGTCTCATTTTTTGTTAAGTCAGCAACCAATCTACCCATTTTAGGAAGGCTTTCAAGAGAAATGGGTCCAAAAAAAATCTCAGCTCCCACTCCGGTGAAGTACTGACAGGATGCTACACTGGCAAAGATACTTTCAACTGGATCAGACATTAATCTGAGGCTCCACCCGCTCTCTCAGGAGCCATAAAAGCACCAATGTCAATATTTCAGGGAACGGGAGAGTTTTCCTCAATTTGAACCAGCCAATACTATATTCTATATAATACTCAAGCAGTCGCTGTATGTAAAAAAAATCACAATCATGTCATTATCATGATTTGGAGATGCCGATGTTGGACTGGGGTGTACAAAGTTAAAAATCACACAACACCAGGTTATAGTCCAATAGGTGCTTCCAATTAAACCTGTTGGACTATAACCTGTTGTTGTGTGATTTTTAACTATATCGTTATCAGCTTGCTATTTCTTGGAGCTTGCTATGTTAAAATTGACTTTTTATTCATTTAGTTCATTTCACTCACTTCATAGTGTTTGTAAAGCACTTTGAAGCAGCCAGTCGTCATGAAAGGCATTGTAGAATTGCTACTCCTTTACTAACTGTTCAACTGAGTGCCTATTTTCCATATGCTGGATGTGAAGAAATTCCTCCTTATACAGAAGGTGACTTCCCAAATTTCTAACATCATTTCATTTTTATCTTTCAAGTTCTGCACAACTACTTTATGCTTTAAAAAGGTAGGGGCATACGTGCCTACACACACGTTGGGGATGGGGACCTGAACAGCCAGGGATCTGCGAGACCTATTTTTCAATTTATCCAGTTTGTATCTTTCTGGAGTTTGCTCATTTGCTAATTAGTGACTTGATTCTTCCTCTCGATGAAGATTATTCCCACAAAGAGCTGATTTATCTTGAAATGACTGATGTACTCATTCAGAATGGGTGGTCAGCCCTAAGGTGGGTGAGCCATATACAGCATTTCAGAAACATTTTAAAAGCACTGCTGCGCATAGCACACCATCTGTGTTTTTAAACACTTTGGAGTTCTGTTGCAGTTATTCACAACAGAACCATCTACAACAACAGGGGACCTGAGCTCCAAGGGTTAAATGGGGAGAGATCACACAAAGTGGAGTTGCATTCCCTGGAATTCAAGAGGTTGAGAGGTGATGTGATTGAAGTTTTTACGGAATGATTGGGTGGATGGAAACAATTTGCGCTGTTTGAGGAGTCTACAACCGGGGGGGCTATGAACCAAAAAATGAGAGCCAGGCTTCTCTTTTGGAACTTTAGGAACTCCCCACTGCAAATCGATGCTTCATTAGTTGTTCATTTCAAACCTAACTTTGACAGATTTTGGTTAACAACAGGAAAATGGAGCCAGGCAAGTTCGACCACAGATCACCCATGAACTTAATCAATAGAAGAAACAGCTGGAATAGTGTAAAGGCTTCCTCCTCCTTCTCAACTCAACTAACTCCAAACGTAACAAATGCTTCAACCACCTTGAACCGTTTCAGTGAGGTAATAAAAAATGTGGTTCCATAACTGTGAAACATTTATTTTTTTCTGGACAACCGTTCAAACTTCCTTAAGTAAATTATTTATCAGAGAAGGGGCAAATAGTCAGGTGGCAGTAGCATCAGGTCCTTATGAAGCTTTATGGATGCTGAAGGACCTTGCTCCTTGTGGAACATGATTAAAAAGGTGCTGGAAAGGGAAAATAATGCACCCCAACAGCTGCAGTGCCCACCCCTCTCCGAAAGACATCAGGGGGTTAGTGAACACAGCATGCTCCCACTCCAAGGGCAGAAGAGAGACAAGCAGACGCAAAGCACAACCTCCTCCATGGAAAGCCCTGTCTTAAAGACAAAATCTAATGAGTGTCACAGTTAATAGGTGTGAAGCAGGAAAAGCACAGCAAGTCAGACAGCAGCCAAGCAGCAGGATAGGTAATGTTTCATGGCAAAACCTTTGGACAGGAGGTCCTGCTGCTTTGATGCTGTCTGACTTGCCATGATCTTCCAGCTTTCCATCTACTGACTCTCACTTCCAGCACCTGCAGTCCTTACTGTCTCCAAGTCTAATCAGCATCACCCATCTCCCAATCAACTCTGGAGCTGTTCTGGTGAACTCGTATTTCTAACATTGGCAGTCACAATCTCAGGAACTACTCAAGTATTTCCTATCAAATGAAATACATTTCTGAGTGCAGTTACTGTCTGAATGTAGAAAACATGTCAGTTTGGACACAGCAAGTTCTCACACACAGCAATGAACAAACAACCTGATAATGAGTTCAATTAATGCTGGCTGAGGGACATATATTTTGACTAGGATTCCAGGGTAGAGTCTCCCCTGTGAAGTTCTAGTCGGGACATCTTTATATCTGCTCGAGAAAGTAGATCAGGTGCTCTGTCTTAACTGCTGTTTCATATTGAGATCGAGCATAAAGATAAAAGATCCTGGGGGATCTTGTACATGAAACACAGGAAGCTAATACACAGGGACAGCAGGTAACCAGGAATGCTAATGGAATGTTGGCCCTTATTTCAGTATGGAAGTCTGACTGTACAAGGAAGCATCTGTACAAGGTGCTGAGGAGACCACACCTTATGTACTGTGAGCAGTTCGAGTCCCCTTATTTAAGGAAAGGTATTATTTCACTGGAGGGAGTTCACAGCAGGGTCACTAGAACGATTCTCAGTGTGGACAGATTGTCCTCTGAACAAAGTTTAAACAGGTTGGGACTCTACTCACTGGAGTTTAAAACAGTGAGAGATGATCTGATTGAAACAAACAGGATTCTGAAGGAGCTTGACAGGGTCAATGCTGAGAGGATGTTTCCCCTCATGGGAGAGTCTAGGACCAGAGGGCACAGTCTCAGAACGAAGGGGCATCAATTTTAGACTGAGATGAGGAGCAATTTTGTCTCTCAGAGGGTTATGAGTCTTCAGAGATCTGTGAGGGCAGAGTCATAGAGTCATAGAGATGTGCAGCACGGAAACAGACCCTTCGGTCCACCCAGCCATGCTGACCAGATATCCCAACTCAATCTAGTCCCACCTGCCAGCACCAGGCCCATATCTTTCCAAACCCATCCTATTCATATACCCATCCAAATGACCTTTAAATGTTGTAATTGTACCAGCCTCCACCACTTCCTTTGGCAGCTCATTCCATACACGTACCACCCTCGGCGTGAAAAAGTTGCCCCTTAGGTCTCTTTCATATCTTTCCCCTTGTGTATATTTAAGGCTGAGAGAGACCAGTCGGGGAATCAAGGGTTAAGCAGAGAAGAAGAAAAGTGGGCATGAGGAATGTCAGGTTAATGATCCTATTGAACAGTGGAGTGGGCTTAAGGGGCTGAACAGCCTCCTCCTGCTCCTACTCCCATTGGAACAGCCACATGCTCACTGTCAAAACCTGGCCCAGGCTCTGCTCTTCTCTGGAACTACATTCTTTCTATTCGGGCGTCCAGTTGCAGAGATAAGTGTAACCTGTCTTGAACTGGGATTGCCCCACGGGTGCTATTAGATTCTTGGCAAATCTAACCTTTCCCTGATTCTTCAGTTTAACATCAAAGTCCTCTTTTGCCCTTTAAGCAACGGCTATCAAATGAGTGAGCCCTGGTGACAGTATAATAGATCTCCACCACTTCCAACCTGACTGAGCTTTAACCCTCCCCAGCTCTGGGTAAATGCAAGCCCATTGTTAAATACTTAATCTATTTTCAAAGAGTCGCAATACCTTAAATCTATGATGTAACACTTGCGTCTGTTGTCCACCTAATGACTTCAACGCTGATTAATTGGATTAAAATGTTTTCAAGTTATTCCAAAGTGTAAGTGAAGAAGGATATGAGAACAAAGACAGGGATCTAGCTCAATACACTGACTGTGTGGACGCTGGCCAACAGGAAAGGCAAAATAAACAAAATGTATTCTGTGCAGCTCTTGCCACACGCTCAGAAATCTGTTATCAGAGCGAATAGAAAGTCTATCAGATGATACCTGGGATGGTCAGGCAAACAGTACAAATGGCATCTATGTTGTCGGGTGCTGCTTGTAATTTTCAAACTGATATCGATCCGTCTATGCCATAACCTTCTCAATCATTGCCATCTTCATTAATAAGTAAAATATTCTACAATGCTGTCAGTTAAAAGGAAAGTTATTATGTACACATTGTAACCATCTTTATTACAAATCTCAAATATTTTGTCCTATCTGATGGACTGAAGTAGAACATTCTAGTCAGGTTTATTTATCTATCAACACTATACATAGATTTTAAGAGTTACACAACAGCTAACTGTGAAATTACATCAAGAATATTGCGAAATCAGAGAACATCGCTCTTAATTAACTTGTACAATGCATAAGCTTATACTTCTAAAAATGTTACACATTCTGACACACAAAAGCACACGCATAAATTAAATGTTAGTGCAATGAAAACTAACTTGCCTCAGTTCCTGAGTTGGAATGTTTGAAGATGATCAGATCCATACATTACAAGTGAACCATCTTGCCGCTGAATTATTGTAGTGATGAGTAGCCCTGAACCAGTCAGCTTTGCAGACACACAATAGTGGTTACATCAACCAGGAATCCTGAAACCGATTGGAATTTAAAAAAAAACCTTGCCCTGAAATTCTGAACCAAGTAGCAGTTAACTCCAGCGATAGCTCAGGCGGCAAGTCAAGTATTAGATGGAGGCAGCTCACTGAAGATTGCCAGTTGACACGAGTCAAGAGTTTTAAGCAATCATTCCATACACTCCAGCCTCTTAACCCTCGCCATAGCTCTGTAATTATACATCTCCCTCTTCCTCGCAAGAGATTGACTTCCCTCAGAGATGTTAGCAAATGCAGGAAGTGTTTGTCTCTCTCTCTCACACACACACAAAGTGCAACTTGAAAACAAAGACGCAAGCGGGAAAAAAAACCCCACGCATCATGAGAAACCTTTCCAGCAGCTAGAGGCTGGACATAGATTGTGTTAATCAAACAACAACAGCTCCACCACGGGATCAGTCACTAACAAAAAATGCCTGACACAACAGCGAGTGCAATTTCAAAAGGAGCCACTTCCCCAGACACTTCCGAATCACTGAAGTATTGCGTTTGGATGGCGCCGATTTAGTTCGAGTGCCCTAAGTCAGTGTAGGAGCAAGTTACGGCAGAGGCTGGAATCTGCGCTGAAAGCGGACAAATGCTGGAGACCACAGCGGGTCAGGCAACACTGGGACACTCCAGCAACACAACATTCAGAAGGCAACACAGCATGTGGGACTTTTCCTGTTTCAGCAGCAGGTTAAAAAATAAACAGAAAACTCTCGCCATAATCCAAGGACAGACTGAAACCGATCCATAAAACTGAACCTTCACAGGGAAGCTCTTGTCAGTCAGTGATATTTTCATCTGTTAGAACGTCTCAGAGTGAGGAGAAATTGGTCTTAATTATTTGTCCTGTCCATACATAAAGCGTGGGCAATTTCAGGGAGCAAGCAACATGCTGGAGTTTAAGGACTGAGAAACAATTCCAGGCTAGGTTCATATCAGTAGTGGTTAACAAAGACTTATTAATTACATAATTAGGCACCTACCACCCATGTTCGTAGAATGCCGATAGTGTGGAAGCAGGCATTCAGCCCATTGAGTCCACACCGACCCTCTGATGAGCATCCCACCCAGACCCACCCCCTGCCCTATCCTTGTGACCCTATATTTCCCATGGCTAACCCACCGGGCTGACACATCCTGGACACTGTGGGCAATTTAGCATGGCCTAACCCACACATTTTTGGATTGTTGGAGGAAACCACGATAGGACCTTTCAGATTGTTCGTCAGGAGGTACTTGCTGCTTTTGTCCAGGATTTCCAGGCGTGTCTGTATCAGAACAATTTATTGGCCACCAACATGTTTTTTTTAAAGAAAAACCAAATTCACAACGCTAGGGACCCAGGTTCAAATCTACCCATTCACGACCATCTGTGTGGAGTTTGCACATTCTCCCCGAGTCTGCGTGGGTTTCCTCTGGGTACTTCAGTTTCCTCCGACAGTCAACAGGTTATGTGGATTGACCATGCTAAATTTCCCATAGTGTTCGGGATGTGCAGGCTAGGTGGATTAGCCACAGGAAATGCAGGGTTACAGGGATAGGGTAAGAGGATGGGTTTGAGTGGGATTCCCTTCGGAGGGTCGGTCGGGCCGAATGGCCTGTTTCTGCACTGTGGGGATTCTATGATTCTATGGAAGTCTGATGTGAAACCAGAAGGGAGGAGCACATTTTGTCTTAGAGTCTCACTCCAGGACTTCAGTGCAAAATATCAAGGTTGTTAGTGTAAGACTGAAAGAGAGCTGCACTGCCAGAGGTGAGAGCTTGCAAATAAGATGTTAAAGCAAAATGCCATTTGCCTGCTCCCCAAAATCAAAATCACAAAAACAGATGATCAAATAAAACTAAACATCTCTCAAGCCAGCTCATAGTCTTGGTCTGAAGTAACATCAGCTGGGATCATCACATCTGTACAAGTTTATATGGCATGGTGATGTGTAACAGATTTGCATCTAAATAACGAGAGTCCACAGTGCAATTCCTGGCCATCTTGAGACTTGGAGTCAGGCTGCAAGCTGTTTCAGGCTCTAAGTTAGATCTACAAGGATTTCTACGCCAAAGATTAACAGCTATTAACACAGCATAGAACACACAACATTACATTACAGCGCAGTACAGGCCCTTTGGCCCTCGATGTTGCGCCGACCTGTCATACCAATCTGAAGCCCATCTAACCTACACTATTCCATGTACGTCCATATGCTTGTCCAAGGACGACTTAAATGTACTTAAAGTTGGCGAATCTACTACCGTTGCAGGCAAAGCATTCCATACCCTTACTACTCTCTGAATAAAGAAACTACCTCTGACATCTGTCCTATATCTATCACCCCTCAAATTAAAGCTATGTCCCCTCATGCTTGCCGTCACCATACTTGCAAAAAGGCTCTCCCTGTCCACCCTATCTAACCCTCTGATTCTATGTCTCTACTAAGTCACCTCTCAGCCTTCTTCTCTCCAACAAAAACAGCCTCAAGTCCCTCAGCCTTTCCTCATAAGAATTTCCCTCCATACCAGGCAACATCCTAGTAAATCTCCTCTGCACCCTATCCAAAGCTTCCATATCCTTCTTATAATGTGGTGACCAGAACTGTACACAATACTCCAAGTGCGGCCGCACCAGAGTTTTGTACAGCTGTAGCATAACCTTATGGTTCTGGAACTCGATCCCTCTATTAATAAAAGCTAAAACACTGTATGCCTCCTTAACAACCCTGTCAATCTGGTGGCAACTCTCAAGTGTGAAAGCGTTTTCAGCTTGAGATTGTCCCCACTCCATTTCTAGATGGGAGGGAATGCATGAAAATACCAAGTGCAGCCTCACCAATGTCCTGTATAACTGCAACATAACGTCCCAACTTCTACACCCAATGCTCTGACAGGGTGCCAAAAGCCTTCTTCATTGCTTTGTCTATCTGGGACTTCTCTTTCAGAGAACTGTGGACCTGAACTCCAACGATCAACTCCTCAGAGGAACAGGCAGCAAAAGACTCTCAGAGATTTACAAGTCAGCCTCTGGTTTAGCACAAACACCAGTTACCCCTTCCCATCCTGCAGCTTTTCCCTGGCCAGAAGAACTGACAAAGAACTCAGCTCTTTTTAAAAGATAAGCCTCCATCATGTAACTCGTGTAACGAAATAAATAATTAATCAGTTACAGGCACTGCCCCCCAGGCAGTAACAAAAACAATGAAGAGGAGGAAGGGAGGGAACTAAATTAAAATGGAGTGGGAGGGGGGGAGATAATGCACTCCTCCATGGTGCTTGCCTACCTATAAAAGGGTATCGGTGGACACCAAGCACTCCCTCTCCAAAGGCATACAGATGCCAATGTAGCTACAGGAGGCGGGCCGTGTAGTGACTGGAACCAAGGTCAGGTGGACCCCATTGACTATGAGATCCCTGATTGGTCCAGGTAACAACCCCAATCAGGGAGCCCTGGCTGACAGATATAGACAGGACAGAGGCAAAAGCAAGGACTGCAGATGCTGGAAATCAGAGTCTAGATTAGAGTGCTGCTGGAAAAGCACAGCGGGTCGGACAGCATCCGAGGAGCAGGAAGATCGAAGTTTCTGATGAAGGGCTTCTGCCCAAAAATCGTCAATTTTCCTGCTCCTTAGATGCTGCCTGAACTGCTGTGCTTTTCCAGCACCACTCTAATCCAGAAGGAGATTGAAGGCACTGTGGCTCTGCTAGTTAAAGTGCCGGCCTAGTAAGCAGGAGATCCTGGGTTCAAATTCCAGCTGGTGCTTATGCAATAGAAATAAACAGGAGATTCAGAGGGTCTCCTCAGGCTAGGGACTGTCTCTGAGCTGGTTGGTCAGAGCCCACATACTGTGCACATGGGAATAAAGGATGATGGGATACCAGCCTCTGTGCAGTTATTTCAAGCAGGCAGTCACAAGCTACAATCCCTCTATGGCCTGCAGCATGGTTACTTTGGTGAGGCCCTCTGATTGGCTAAGCCTGCAGCGTTTTGGTTTCAGTATTTTCTAACCAACCTGTTTAGAGATGTTATGACACCCCTCGGGAGGTGTAGACTCACACCTAGGCCTCCTGGTTCAGAGGTACGGATTCTACCACTGCACTATAACAGCCCTAGATCCCAGCCCCTTCTTTATTCCCCCTTATCCAGAGATGTTTTTAAGCCCCGCTGAACAGTTTTATCCGCCTGTATTTCTAACTAAAAGTGAAAACATCAACAAAAACGAGGAAAGGGAAGGCAAGAGAAAGGGGGCTGAAACAAACTGGAGTTGGAGGGGGAGAAATCCCAAATTTTTTTTCATTATTCACAGAAACAATTAAACACCTCTGGAGCAGGTGGGACTTGAAACCAAACCTCTCAGTCCAGGGGGAGGGACATTACCACTGTGCCACAAGAGGGCCTCATGATTGCTGCTCTTTCTTTTGTAAACAGACTTTATTGCAATCCCAGCTCTTAAATATAACATTGAATGAATATCACCTTGTCTCCATACATTCTGCAACTCTACCAGCGGACTGGCAAAGGGGCTGCATTTCTGACATCACCAGCCGCCAGCCCACAGTCCATTTCTTTTTCAGGGAACTTAAAGGACAGTACAAAAATATTTGTAGTTTCATCAGACAACTGCTTCAGCCAAATCTAGCAATGAGAAACTGTCCCCAGCGTGGATACTTTCCCAACAATCCTCCAACCTTGTGCACCAATGAGAGGTTCCTCACAGCTCCTGCAGGGGTGTTAGTTATAAAGCACCCAGGGCTCTGTTCAACTGTATGGAAGGGAAAATCCCTTCTTACATAATGTGGATAATTTACTCATCCAAAAGTCATTAGACATTCTTTTTCTCCAAAACAAGTTACACAATGTGTTTATACTGAAGTCATAATGAATCCAATATGGGGGATGGCATGTAGCTGCCTAACTAAATACATGTGGTTATTACATTATTCCAAAGGCAGGGAAACTAATCCAGAGGAGAGTTCAAGGTGATTTATCCTTCAGGCCTCAGGACCTTCCCGTTTTTCCAAGCAGAGCAGTGGGATTTAGGATTCACAAAGAACAGGATCATGAATACAACTCTCCCACAACAACAGCCCGTCCTCAGGTTGAGTTCTGATGTGTAGGAAGGTCCCTTGGAGAGAGTCTCATGTTAAGAGGAAAGAGTGCCGGGCAAGTCGAGGTGGTTGAGGCAGGGAGGCCATCTCAAAGGACAGGTGGGATAGGAGGCCGACAGGAGGCAGAGACACAGAGCTGGACTCTGGCAGCAGAAGTTGGGAGAGACCAGGTCAGTGGTGAGCTGAAGAAACTGGCTTCAGGAACGGAGGGAAAGCAAGGAGAGGAAGCTGGGAATCAGGAGGAAGCCAAGGTAGTGATTGTTCCAGCAATGCAAAGTAGGAACGTAGGAACAGGAATTAATCATTCAGCCTCTTGAGTCTGTCCCACTATTCAATGGGACCATGGCTGATTTGTAGCTGAACCCGATACTCCTGCCTTTGGCCCACATCCCTTAACACCTTTGCTTAATAAAATCTATCTCAGATTTAAAATTGACAACTGATCCAGCATTCAACACCATTTGTGGAAGAGAGTTCCAAACATCTCCCACCCTTGCGAGCGTACAAGTGAGATAGGTTGACAACATTCAGATGGATCACATACAGTTACACACAGGAGCTTAAATGAATAGCTTTAGTCAGGAGGTTTTTAACTCATTCGGACCTTGTAATCAAATCACCCATTTTGACAACGCAGTCAAAAAGCTTCGGTTTATATGAGGGAGCAGCGAGCGCTGTCGACCCATGGCTGGAAGCAAAGCCAGTTCTTCTGGATAATGATGCCATTGGCAGTGTGTTATTAAATGTTGAGGAGAGGGAGCGCATCGATAGCAGTGAAGACAAGGTCCTGGAGGGGCTGTATTGTCCGATATGAGAAAGTGAAACCAGCAAAAACCAATCCCTCAGAGGTGGGCTCCAAAGGACAGAAACTGGAGGGTGTGGTCAGAGGTTAAAGCCACCATGACAATCATACAAAATGTTGGTTGTAAGGACGATTGATGGGACAGAAGAGCCAGGTTTATTAGTCTAACCAGTTGTGCACAGTTGCTGACAAGCAGCAATCTGAACTAAAATGTCAGTAATTTACGCTGCTACTCACTTAATAAGCAGAATCCAGCAGTATTGACATTTCGTAGCATGCTGAGTCATTGGCTGCTAATGCTGACAAGATAAGCGCAGGTTCATGATCCTCTCTATTTCGAAGAAAACTCACACAACATTGACCAGCTTCCAAATGGCCTAAGCTCAACTGTTTACATGTAAATTTCAGTACACAAATACTCCAAGGCTTATTTGTTTGGATACCAGTTTATCTGCTGTATGATTGGTCTAGCATTGCCTCTGAGGCCATTTGGCCCATCAGATTTCATGCTGGCTTATTGAAGGCATTTTCCAATTAGTCCCATTCCCCCAGACCTGCATAACCATTACCTTTAATTATTTGGCTAATTACACATTTGGGGATATCATTGAGTCATTCAAACAGATAGAAATTTGAGGACACTTATCAAATGGAGTCCAGGTACCTTTCAATATAGATCTGTTTATTTCACTCACATTGGCTCACTGTACCTGGGGTTTTTTTTCTTAAAATATGTTAACGTTTTTCTCATCAATTTGACATTTAATGACAAAGCTTCAAGTCTAAAAGGTTATGTTTCTACTCTTGTCATCATTATGACAGCACCCCCTAGAAGATTAACATGTGATTCTCTGACACTATTTCCCCCTACAGAGGGACGCAGCAGAACTGAATGGTTGTGTTTCATTGTACACTTTATGTGAACTTGCATGTTATTCTGAACGACCTCTTCCTAAGGCACGGGGAGACTGAGGAGGGGAGAAAAGAACTATTTGTTGGGTAATTGAGTTAAGGAGCTGACTTCATGCATTCCAAGACAATTTCCACGCCAGCTCGTGTCAGATACAAAAAGCCCAAAGGCTTCATTATGGAATAAAAGCACTGTTTTAAGACAAGGCCTGAAGATGTAGGCAAGGCAAGTGATGAATATGCTTTTAGTGCATGGAGTATTTTTAGCATTACAGTCTGCCTAGCTCATAAATATTATACACACAGTTCAATGCTTCAGGAAGTTGGTTCCAATTCCAAAATGAAACCATCGTGAGGAAAGCTTACTTCTATTCTAGGCTTTACAGCAGGTTATTCCAAGAGTACGTCTCTGTATTCTTTCCTGTGTTTACATATTTGAGTGGTCCCCACCACATTAGTGGCAATTTGAACAACTTCTGTCTCCAGTCCTGAATTAATACTCTTTACAGAAAAAGCAAAAACACAGGGTTATACAATGGGAACCAATAGGTTCTTTATAATTGTAAACTTTTCCACTTTTAAGAAATTGCCACTAAACAGACACTCAAACGCATGCACACACAGACACAGACACAGACACCCACACAGACATACACAGAGAAACACACACATATAGACAGACAAACATACACATGTAGACAGACAGACAACACACACATATAGACAGACAAACACACATATAAACAAACACACATAGACAAACACACACATAGACAGAGAAACATAGACAAGCCCACACAAACACACACTGACACAGACACACCCACACAGACTAACACAGACACAGACACACCCACACAGGCTAAGATACACTGACACAGACACATGCACAAACAGAGATAAACACTGACTGACACAGACACACACATAGCCGCAAGCACAAGCAAGACCATGGGATCATTTCACACCATGGTGTGAGGATCTTCTTTGAACATTATACAAATCACTTACTGGCAAGGCTGGAATTCCTTGCCCATCGCTAACTGCCCCTGACAGGAATTAAGAGTCAACAGCTTTGGTGGGTCTGGAGTCACATGTTGGCAAGACTGGGTAAGGATGGCAGAATTCCTTCCCTAAAAAGGGCCTCAGTTCTTTACCAGGAGGCAGTAAGACTGGTTATAAATTTGCAAACTGGAATTGCTATGATGGGTTAGCTGCTAAATGTGATTTTCTGCCGTCAAACCTGAGCTACATACAAAGGGTGGTGGTGATTTGTAACTCTCTTCCACAACTGGCAATGGATACTGGATCAGTTGTTAATTTCAAATTTGGGAGAGATAAAGTTTTGTTCATCAAATTTATTAAGAGATATGGGCCAAAGGTAAGTATCTGGAGTTAGGTCCAGATCAGACATGATCTCATTGAATGAACAGGCTTGAGGGGCTGAATGGCCTACTCCTGTTCCTATGTTGCTGAGCAATCTGAGTATGGAGTTTGATTGGAATGAGCGAGAACACCGCCAAATAAAATTGAATATGTCAACATGTTTGTTGTCTCTTTTTTAGGATTGAATCCCATTATTTCTTATTTTTCTGACTTATTTCAGCTATCCTTGGAAATATTAGCACTTCCATTAAAACATGATAGTTATGTTATGGAGGTGCCGGTGTTGAACTGGGGTGGACAAGGTCAAAACACCAGGTTTATTTGAAATCACAAGCTTTCAGAGCACTGCCCCTTCTTCAGGTGAAATCACTTCCCATGACCAAGGGGCAACACTTCGAAAACTCGTGATTTCAAATAAACCTATTGGACTATAACCTGGTGTCATGTGACTTTTGACAATAAAATGTAGGAGCTGTAACTTTACCCAAATACACGTTTCTTGTTGTGCATTTTTCTCTGTGAAAAGTGCTATGTAAATGTAAGCATTTACCAAATTGCTATTCTTACTCATACTGAAAATTATTTCATTGTTGCAAATTAGTGCAGTGCATGTTACTTTGCTGAGTAAATGCCCAGTGCACTGGCTACAGAGTGTGTACAATACTCAACGGAGAGTGTGTTGTTTCCTGTGGCTTTGCAGGTTGTGAACTTGCCGGAATCTTCTGGCCATACTGAAGGAGATGGCACACGGGTGGCTACCTGAAGGAACCCATCAGAGACGGTGAACATACACAATGGGAGTTCAATATGGCGAGACCAAGAAAAGGTGAGGAGAGGTGTAAAGCGAGATTTGTAAAACTAGGGATTTTGACATTGGACCAGGATGAGCAGGGGATCTTGATATATTCTAAAATAGTCTGTTTGAAGATGTTATTACACACCGCTGGAACAGGTGGGAGTGGAACCAGGCTTCCTGGTCCAGATATAGGGACACTACCACTGCACCACATTAGCCCTTAAAAGTAGGATTTCCAGCAGAAAGGCTTTCAATGGTGAAAAGTTTGGTAGTGAATTAATTACAATTGAAGATGGTCCCTTTTAGCCCAGAGGTTAAATGCTGGTTAGACAGAATCCAGACTTTAACAGTTCCGTTCAGCATTTTCTGTCTACATACAAACTCCAACAACACTGATTCCTTGCTCCACACATTTATAGTAAAAAGTGAGGTCTGCAGATGCTGGAGATCAGAGCTGAAAATGTGTTGCTGGTTAAAGCGCAACAGGCCAGGCAGCATCCAAGGAACAGGAAATTCGACGTTTCGGGCAAAGGCCCTTCATCAGCCCTCCATTCCTGATGAAGGGCTTTTGCCCGAAACGTCGAATTTCCTGTTCCTTGGATGCTGCCTGGCCTGTTGCGCTTTAACCAGCAACACATTTTCAGCTCCACACATTTATATACCCAGTTGTCACTCAGTTAAGATATTTTCTAACCAACCAGTTCAGAGATGTCACTACACACCTCTGGACCAGGTGAGACTTGAAACCAGGCTTCCTGGCTCAGAGGTGTTGGCATTACCACTGCACCTCAAGAGTCCTCTCACCCAATGAATGCTTAGCGAGTCTATAACCATCACATGTTCCCTGGCTCCACTGGGTTCAGCCTGAGCTGTTAGTGCCCCTATCTCTGAGCAAGGTAGCCAGGGTTCAAGTTGCACCTGCTCCAGTGGTGTATAATAATACCTCTGAACAGGTTCAGAGATATCTTAATGATGACAACACAATAAAAAAAATGACGGGTTAGAAGGAATATTTCAAGCCAAGGGCTGTATATCTCAGGACTCCTGAACAAAACCTCAATATCTAAAAGGGAATTCGATCAACAGTTGAAGGGAACATTCACGTGCAGGGGACTGTGAATGGGTGAAGATGGTTCGAAGCCAGATAGCGTTCCCCCAAACTGAAGATTCTATAGCTTTATAAACTCAGGATCCTGCAGCACAGCAAGAGGCCATTTGGCCCTTCCTGCTGTGTGCTATCTCTTTGAAAGAACTTTCCAATAAGTCACATGGTTGTATAAATGTTCCCCTTTCACTTCCATATCTAATTCCCTTTTGAAAGTTAGCAGTGAATTTATCTCCACCATCATTCCAGATCGCTATTCATTGCATGGAGAAAAATCAAACATTTCCTTCAATTCCCTTCTGCTTCTCACTGAAGCCTTGTTCAAAGGGACAAAGTTGAAAAGGAATCAGAATTACTACTTTACTTGTTGAGTATTAATCATTGTGGGAGATAGTTGGTGTATGTACAGTCAACGACACTGTTATCCTGACAATAAACTGAGTGAAGGGCAATTACAGTCACTGTACTCTGTAACCCCTTGTCCCCAGTGGACCAAATTTCCATCTGAATTTTATACCAAAGACTAATTAAAATGGGTAGATAATGGACACACTCACCGTTTTCACTGGCGGTGTATTGTATGTGTTGGGTTAATTCTGTGATTTGACTCAGGAACATGCACCATCAATTGACAAAGATCCACTTGTTGCTCAGGTGAAATAATTCTAGCTCCTGGTACAGAGGCAGAAAAGATACGGAACAGATTAATTTCCTAGTTTTCATTCTCAAATATAACGAAAGCGTGGCTAAGTGCTTCAGAAACCTAAAAATAAAAACATGCAAGTTTTCATTTTCGTGGGTGGAAGGTTATTATTGTACACATGGGGCAGTCTTGCAAAGCGATGGGAGTCATAGATTTCTTTTTGGGGAGGGGTTGTGTATAATCTATTGTTGAAAATAAAGTCAGCAGAGGATGGAATAATTTGTGACAATGCTTCACACGCAGGAGATCCACTTCCTAACCTGATCAGTAAAATACATTCGCCAAATTGGCTGCTGTCAGTGCATAGGGCTGGGATTAAACTGAATTATCCCAACCCTATCACCTCAGAAACAAAACGTAGACAACAAAAAGAATACACATTACACACATAGCTACTTAAAAAAAACTGCTTAACAAGGCTCCCACAAAGACTTGACCCTGTTGTCAAGGTTAAGGTGACCTCTTTACTCATATTCCTCCATCATTTGCAATCTTAACAGAATGGAAAATACTCCTGGAGAGAAATATGCCCTGGTGCCACTATTTTCAAGCTAGTGTTTTTCTGCCCAAGTTATACAGTCAAATCCCATTCCCCAGACTACCACAATTCTTAAAAATCCATTTGCAGGATGTAGGCATCCCTGGCTAGGGCAGCATTTATTGTCCATCCCTAATTGCCCACATGACTATTAAGAAATTAACCACATTGCTATGGGCC
This sequence comes from Hemiscyllium ocellatum, assembly GCF_020745735.1. Lineage (NCBI taxonomy): Eukaryota > Metazoa > Chordata > Chondrichthyes > Orectolobiformes > Hemiscylliidae > Hemiscyllium > Hemiscyllium ocellatum. The sequence continues at coordinate 40,013,500 of NC_083437.1, read as the reverse complement.
TGGAGTCACATGTAGGCCAGACTGGGTAAGGATGGCAGTTTCCTTCCCTAAAGGACATTAGTGAACCAAATGGGTTTTTCCAAAAATGGATTCATGGTCATCATTAGACTCTTAATTTCATTTTTTTAATTGAATTCAAATTCTACCCATAATGGAATTTGAAACCCTGCATTATCTGGGTCTCTCGATTAACAGGCCAGCAATAATATCATTAGGTCATTGCCTCCCCCACTGAAACATTAGTGAACCAGATGGGTTTTTCCTGACAATTGACTGATTTCATGGTCATCATTCAACTCTTAATTCCAGTTTGCTTTTGAGTTCAAATTTCACCATCTGCCTTGTAGGATTTGACCCCAGATTTTTACCCAAGCTGCTGAATTGTTACAGGTCATTCTGCTATAATGCACATTTCGTCATCACAAGTTCACGATAGCTTGATTGATGAACTGGGGAGGATTTGCTTTCTAAAACACAAAATTTTAAAACTTGTGTTGGCTGTAATGCGATTAGACTGCCAACACTTTAAGCGTTGTTTCTAAAGCGGGACCTTTCTACAACGCTGGGTTGCACAGGAACACAACCATTGCGTTATAGAAAAGTTACCTGTAGTCTCGTGACTTCAGCAGGGTCACTACACACGGATCGTTAACTCTGTTTCTCTCTCTCCACACATTCAGCTAGACCTGGTGAGTTTCTCCAGCTGTTTCTGTGTTTGTTTCAGATCACCACCACCCCAATTCTTTGTTTATTTCTTGAGCAGTTCTCAGGGATGGCTTACAGGGCTTGACGTAGGCTGGTGAGAAAAGGTGGTAAAACTAAGTTCCACCGTGATGCTCTCGTATTAACCTCAGGCAAAACTGGTGTTTGCTGTGGCCATTCCAACATGGCCGATACACCAGAGCCAAGGTGGGGGTGGGGGGACACGACTGTTAAACTGGGTTTTACTTGGAGCAGCCCAAGTCCGCAGAGCAGGAGTCATCTCCTGGGAAAATAGTGTGGTGACACTAAGGTGCCAGGGAACTGCCTAGCAAGGCTCCACCACCTCCATTTCTCTTTGAACCAATCCATGGCGTCATAGGGTCATACAGCATGGAAACCGTCCATAATCCTAAACTAAACTAGTCCCACTTGCCTGCTCCTGCCCCTTATCTCACCAAACCTTTCCTGTTCAGACCTTACCATTTAAACATTATAACTGTATCCACATCCACTAGATTAGACTTACAGTGCAGAAACAGGCCCTTCAGCCCAACAAGTCCACACCGACCCGCAACCCACCCATACCCCTACATTTACCCCTTACCTAACACTACGGGCAATTTAGCATGGCCAATTCACCTTACCCACACATCTTTGGACTGTGGGAGGAAACCGGAGCACCCGGAGGAAACCCACACAGTCAGTCGCCTGAGTCGGGAATTGAACCCGGGTCTCAGGCGCTGTGAGGCAGCAGTGCTAACCACTGTGCCACCGTGCCACTCTAGAAAGCAGGAATTGAACCCATTCCATTAATATCATTCTGCATTACAAATTAACTGTCCTACCAATTGAGCTAACCAATTACGACCCTGAGCTCACCAATTACAACCCGAAGCTAACCGATTACGACCGATTACTACTTCTTGAGGAGGTCCATTCTACAATCAACCCACCCTCGGTGTAAAAGATTTGCCCCCATGTCTTTTTCAAATCTCTGTTCACTCACATTAAAAATGTGGCTCCTAGTTTTGAAACCCCAATCGTAGAGAAAAGACAACTACCATTAACTCCATCTATACCGCTCATTATTTTATAAACCTCGATAAGACCACCTCCCAACCTTCTCAAAGAGTCAGCACTTATCTTGCGGGACATGGCAACATGACCTTTATCTTAGCACTGAGTGTCTTGATACAACAGCATACATTCTTTTTCAGTATAAACACTTCCATGTAATAATGGACCTCTGAGCATTTGATGATAAAACATCACAGTTTTCAGAATTCTTTAAATTCTGTTACTTTAGGATTAGAGATAGAAGTTGAAACAGAATAAAGCTTGCACAGACTTTAAAAAACATTTAAGCTGGGAAACATGAACATAAATATAATAAAACAGAATAGCATACACTAAGCCAGAAATTAGTTTGAAAAGCCTTTCAACAATTTAAAGTATATGTTGAATGGAGCTTAAAGTGCTCCGCCATTTAAAAATGCTGCAAAAAATGTTAATGTGAACATTGCCCAAGAGGAGGTTATTTTCCACGTATTTGTTCAGATGATTCTGAACCTCACATTTGCAAACACACCGATCGGAATTTAGGTCTGAGATTTCAACTAATATCCGATTGGATTTTATACTTAAGGGAAATAAAAATTATCACTAAGGGAAATGACCTTCACTTTTACTTCATGGTATTCCTCAAAAAGTAAGAGTCGCAGAAGTGTTTACAGCGCAGATGCAGGCCATTCTGCCCATCGTATCATCACTGGCTCTCCAAACAGACTTGATGATTCAGTGGATCATGAAGCATTTTAGCTTTAAGCTCCTGCCCTGATGGTGGAGCTCTTGATTATAAGGAGGCAGTGGTCTAATGGTATTATTGACAGGCTATTAATCCAGAGGTCCAGCTAATGCTCTGAGGATCTGGATCTGTACTGTGTCCTGGCAGATGGTGGAATTTGCATTCAATAAAAACCTGGAATTAAAAATTGAATGATGAACATGAATCCATTGTCAATGGTTGGAGGAAAACTCATCTCATTCACTAATGTCCTTTAGGGAAGGAAACTGCCATCCTTACATGTTCTGGTCTGACTCCAGACTCATAGCAATGTGGTTGACTCTTAACTGTCCCCTGGGCAATTAGGGATGGGTAATAAATGCCAGTCCAGCCAGGGATGCCCTCATCCTGTGAGTGAAGTTTTTAAAAAACTTGAAGTGAAAAGTTGCAGAAAGTGTGAGTTGTTACAATTCTAAGGCCACGTTTTACTTTAAAAGCAAAATAAAGTCAACATCAAAGATTGAAAATAAAATCAGAAAGTGGCAAAAAAAACCTCAGCTGTCCCGCAAGGTAAGTGCGGCATCTGTGGACAGAGAAACAGCGAATTGTTCAAACTCCGTAGGAGCTCTTCGGGAGTATCATAATCACCTTGAAACATCACTTTGACCCTATAGCTGTCAGACCTTCTGGGTATTTCCAACACTTTCACTTCTTAATTTCACATTTTATGTTACTTTGTGTTTCTCAAGGGCTTTCAAGTATCAGTTTTAATTGTTACAAATAAACATGTCACCACAGACTTACTCACCCTCATGAGAGAGATATGACTGATGGTGGTCTAACCTGAGGTGCACCATGCCTGAGGCGAGGGGTGAGGTTGAGAAGGAGAGTAAGATCAGTCACAGTGAGAATTGAAGCCATGCTGTTACCGTCACTCTGCATTACCACCAGCCAACTGAGTTAACCAAATCCCTTCTTTAATTGTAAGAAGCTAACTTCCCATCAACGTCTAAGATTTGGATGGACCCTCCTTGACATTGTCCATGGGCTAGGACTCAATATCAGAGAACTCCTCACCACCGCCTGCAATAAATCTTCAGGAGCTGAAGGTTTCTCACTGTGAGTTCAGTGTTTTAACAGCATCCAATGTCCCTTGAGCCGTTATGTTGTTTACGCATCCACTGCAGGTCTCTCTCTTTCAGCTCTGATGTGGAGGAGCCGGTATTGGGCTGGGGTGGACATAGTCAAAAATCACACAACACCAGGCTGTAGTCCAATAGGTTTATTTGGAAGCACTAGCTTTCGGAGCACTAACTTTGCCAGGTAGTGAGTGGGACAGGATCAATTCTGTGTCCTATGAAGCTGCCCCATTAGCTACCTGATGGAGGAGCAGCACTCTGAAAGCTTGTATTTCCAAATAAACCTGTTGGACTATAACCTGGCGTTGTGTGATTTTTAACTCTTTTAGCTCTGAGCAACCTAATCTGTAAATCCCCTCTCGCTCAGATAGAATGCAACTGTTGGTCTTGGCTAACCCTAACCCAGCTCCTTCTGCTGCTGGCTCCTTCCTGAGTTCTTTGTTCAAGTGGATCATTTCACAGTCAGGAGACACATTGCTGTTAACACCGAGTTACTGACAGAGGGCAGCTGTGACTCAGTGGAAGCATCCTTGCCTCTGTCTGCAACTTAGAGGACGTACAAGACAAAATCAGTGCGGAAACAGAGCCTTTGCTCCAGCCAGTCCCTATCAACCATAATCCCAAAACTAAACTACTCCCACCTGCCTGCTCCTGACCCACGTCCCTCCAAACATTTCTTATTCATCTAAATATCTTTTAGACGTTGTCACTGCACTTGCATCCACTACTTCCTCTGAAAGTTCGTTCCACATATGAACCATTCCCTATGTTGAAAAACTGTCTTTATTACATCTTTCTCCTCGCACATAAAAATGAGCCTCATAGTCCTGAAATCCCCTACCCTAGGGAAAAGACACCTGCCTTATCTATGCCGCTCATGGTTTTATCAATCTCTCTAAGGTAAACTGTGGGATATAGGTAAAGTAGTGTTACTTCTGTAATCATAATTACTTATGCAAGGTAAATGAACTCACACCAGTGTATAATTATTCAACCAAGAGCTGAGACAACAAGAGTGAAAACTGTGTGAAGGAAATATATAATTGTTTTTGTATTAGCTAAAATGTGCATACAAGAATGAAATGTGCCTGCAAACAATGGTAGATGTTTCAGACAAATAGATAAGGTGCTGTGAGGGTGTAGGCTAAGCTAGACATGCCTGTACAAACAGTAGTTATAAGCATCTGTTTCCCAATTCTGCAAAAACAAAAACAAACCTCAATTAAAAGGTTAGAAGGCTCAATATGGATGAGGAATGGGAGGAAATGTTACAGGTAAGGGGAACAGATGGTGGTGAAGGAGGATATACCTAACAATGGCCCACAGCAGGATGTGGTCAAATGGCCTTGTGAGGCCGGAAGTAAGCATTTTGTCACAGACAAGGCCAGATAAGGCAAGAAATAAACAGGAGTAATGGGCGCCGGTCTTAGAGAAGTGGGAGACGTAAACAGGGGAGGAGCAATGGGAGGAGGGAAGAGGAACGAATTATATAAACATTGTGTACTCGCTAAACACGGTGTGTGTGTGACTATTTTGGAAATAGACACCACACCCCTCTTGCAAGAGCGTAATAAACGATACGACTGCTTCAGATCTTGTCTCAGACTGAAATTATTGAAGTGAGTGAGCTTCGTTTCTCACAGACTGTCACCCTCCGACGCTCCAGTGAAAGAAGTTCCAGCCTCCCCCATAACTCAAACCTTCCAATCCCTGCAACTTCCTGGTAAATCGTTCCTAACCTTCTCCAGCTTAATAATAGCCTTCCTACAAGTCCCAGTGAGCTAATGGATGTCTAAGCTGTGAGAAATGAGAAGATGCTCACTGAAAGTTCCCGGCCCTATTTCTGTTGAGTATTGTTCATGCTGTATAAGTTGTACCAAGCTGATGCAGACCTTGGATGTTACCAACACCACTCACCTTTCGCTGTCAAATTTAAATGCTATTTTTGTTAAGTCTGCACAGTATTTAATGGGGTCAATCCACACCCACCAGCAATTGAGAACTGACTGTAATCTGCTCATGAAGTGACGACAGAGCAGATTAAACAGTCAGCAACTTGTTGTTTGGATTTCTGTCCAGCCAGATCACAATTTGGAAAGTTTAATTTGTACAGCACAGTCACCACATGGCTAAGTACCATGTTGGGTTCAGTAAATGTAAAACCTGAGGCTTTCTGAGGTTCCACACTGAAGGTACGTTTTGCTAAGTGATAAACACAATGCAGACAGAATGAGCAAACCACAGCTTCTGATAGAAACAAATCTGGGAAATTACACTGGGGACAGACCCAAAAACAGCTGTATCCTCACACCAACTAAAGCAGGCTGATCTACCCCACTCAACACGTTCTTAAACATCCATTTCCTTCACCACTGGTGCACACTGGCTGTAACCTGTAACCTTTTGCACTGCCCACTGGCACCACCCCTTGCACTGTCTCTTGTATCTCCCTCACACTGCCATGTTTACCCTCCCTTTGCAAGGCCAGCTGTATCCTACTACCTTGCACTGTCTCCTGTATTGGCAGCACGGTGGTTCAGTGGTTAGCACTGCTACCTCGCTGTACCAGGGATCCGGGTTCGATTCCCACCTCGGGAGACTGTCTGGTGTGGAGTTTGCACACTCTCCCAGTGTCTGTGTGGGTTTCCTCTGGGTGCTCCAGTTTCCTCTCACAGTCCAAAGATGTGCAGGTTAGGCGAGTTGGCTGTGCTAAATTGCCCATAGTGTCCAGGGATGTGTAGGTTAAGTGCAGTAGTCAGGGGTAAATACTGGATAATAGGGTAGGGGATGGGTTTGGGTGGGTTACTGTTTGGCCCAACAAGTCCACACTGATCCTCTGAAGGGTCTGTTTCCACACTGTAGGAATTCTATGATCTCTCTCACACTGCCGTCTGTACCCCTCTCCTTGCATGGGCCAGCTGTGCCCTGCCTTGCACCATCTCCTAAATCCATCTCGAACCTTTTGCACTGTCACCTGAACCCTGTCCTGCAGTGCTGCCTGTAACCTCTCACATTTTGCCTGTACCTTCCAACTCTGTCTGCTGACACCATTCTAAACCTGTAACCTGGACCGTTCGGAAGGATAAAGGCATCAAATTTCTGGGAACACCAGCACCTGGGAATCTCATACAATTCTGTTTTGTGAGTATATCACCATTCCTTTGTTGTGGTTGGGAAAAAACCTGGTTAAGAGTATGTTCATCAAACAGACTGCAGTGATTCAAAGCAACGGCTCACCACACCTTCTGAAGGACGACAAAAGCAGGTGAGAAATAATTGCTGGGCTTGCCAACAATACTCACATCTCACAAATCAGTAATATTCATCTCACTCAACCTTGTAACGCGAGCAAAATTGAGGATCTGGGCAATCTCCTGATCCCGTTATAGATTACGCAAAATGCAATCCTATTTATGGGTGCTGCATTTGTTTTTTTAAGGAACATGCATCTTATGCATATCTGCACACTAACTAAAAATTGCCAGTTGCATTAATGGAAATGGACTAGGCATAACAACCCAAGAAACACCCCTGACTCACAGCACGAAGCAGCAATTACAATATTCTGGGTCTCATTCTGTTGCTTAACCTTATGAACAGGGTCTGAGGCCAGGAAAGCAGTAACCTCACTTCTGAACAATCTAACCGTGGCCTCACACTGCTCAGAGGCTGAAAGAGGGAGCAGTTAGTTCCGTCACACAGCATCTTTTTCAGTTTGACTGAGGTAACATGGTGGATGAGGTATCTATTCCATCACTTGCCCAGGTCAACTGTGATCTCAAATCTGAACTAGTTCTCCTGTTGATTGCATCTTTGGTGAGGTTTGTCAAAGTTCCACATCAGACTAAAACAGTTCTCATGCTCTTCCTCCCTCGCTTTGTCCAGGTCATCACTGCCTCCATGTGGCACGAGTGGGAGAGGAAGGAGTGGAGTTCTCAGCTCATCTCCCAGGACGAGTTCACCTGGAGCTAGAGTAGTGTGCAGTGGAGTTGAACAGTTGTCCAGATACACAAGCTAAATGCCATTATTTGTTGACTGTACACAGTGCTCTGTCAGCTTCATTGGTGATGGTATCTCAGTGAGCTGCTAACTGGCACTAATCCATGTGAGGTTCACTGGGAAAATTCCAGAGTTGAGGGGGTTGGCTTATGAGGAGAGACTGAGTGGACTGGGATGATATTCATTGGAATTTAGATGAATGAGGAGGGATCTTATAGACACATATAACATTATAAAGGGAAGATAAGGTAGAAGCAGGGAAGTTGTTTCCACTGGCAGGTGAAACTATAACTAGTGGGCACAGCTTCAAAGTAAGGAGGGAGCAGATTTAGGACTGAGCTGAGGAGGAACT